>NW_026734440.1:0-300000 GCF_949786415.1 Peromyscus eremicus | reverse complement strand
AAAACAAATCTTGCTCATAGGACCAGAAACTGCATGTTATTCAACTCCACTTAGGACTGGGAAACAAATGCTAGCTCGCCTTTCAAGAAACACGCTCTGCTTTGAGAAAAGGTCACACTTCTACTCTACTGTGTTTCCTATAGGGTCCGAACAGTGAGCTTGCTCAGAACAAAAGAACCGTGCTTCCTACACACACGGGCCATATCTAGTTCAACTCTGCTTAGGAACCTGACAAGAACAGTAGATCCTCTTCAGGCCAATACACTGTACATGCTGGGAACAGACGCCAGTGCTATTTGCCCTGTGTATGACAATGGGAGCGCAATAGTGACTCTTTTTACCAGAAAACAACTCATTCTCCTAGGACCAGAAACTGCATGTGATTCAACTCCATTTAGGACTGGGAAACAAACGCTAGCTTGCCATAAAAGAAACACACTCTGCTTTTGAGAAAAGAGCAGTCATCTACTCTACTGTGTTTTCTATAGAGTCTGAACAGTGAGCTTGCTGAGAACAAAAGAACTGTGCTTCCTACACACACGGGCCATATCTAGATCAACTCTACTTAGGCAACTGACAAGAACAGTAGATCCTCTTCAGTCCAATACACTGTACTTGCTGGGAACAGACGCGAGGGCTATTTGCACTGTGTATGGCAAAGGGAGCGCAATAGTGACTTTTCTTACCAGAAAACAACTCTCTCGTAGGACCAGAAACTGCATGTGTATTTCAACTCCATTTAGGACTGGGAAACAAACGCTAGCTTGCCTTATAAGAAACACACTCTGCTTTTGAGAAAAGAGCACTCTTCTATTCTACTGTGTTTCCTCTAGGGTTCGAACAGTGAGCTTGCTCAGAACAAAAGAACTGTGCTTCCTACACACACGGGCCATATCTAGTTCAACTCTCCTTAGGAAACTGACAAGAAAACTATCTCCTCTTCAGTCCAATACACTGTACTTGTTGGGAACAGACGTGAGTGCTATTTTTACTGTGAATGGCAATGGGAGCGCAATAGTGACTCTTCTTACCAGAGAACAACTCTTGCTCGGAGGACCAAAAACTGCATTTGATTCACCTCCATTTAGGACTGGGAAACAAACGCTAGCCAGCCTTACAAGAAACACACTCTGCTTATGAGAAAAGAGCACTCCTCTACTCTACTGTGTTTCCTATAGGCCCAGAACAGTGATCTTGCTCAGAACAAAAGAACTGTGCTTCCTACACACACGGGCCATATCTAGTTCAATTCTGCTTACGAAACTGAGAAGAACAGTAGCCTCTCTTCAGTCCAATTCACTGTACTTGCTGGGAACAGACGCGAGTGCTATTTGCACTGTGTATGGCAAAGGGAGCACAAAATGGACTCTTCTTATCAGAAAACAAGTCTCGCTCGTAGGACCAGAAACTTCATGTGAATTTCAACTCCATTTAGGACTGGGAAACAAACGCTAGCTCGCCTTACAAGAAACACACTCTGCTTTTGACAAAAGAGCACTCTTCTACTCTACTGTGTTTCCTATGGGGTCCAAACAGAGAACTTGCTCAGAACAAAGGAACTGTGCTTCCTACACCCGGGCCATATCTAGTTCAACTCTGCTTAGGAAACTGACAAGAACAGTAGTTCCTCTTCAGGCCAATACACTGTACTTGCTGGGAACAGACGCCAGTGCTATTTGCAGTGTGTATGGCAATGGGAGCGCAATAGTGACTCTTCTTACCAGAAAAAACTCTTGCTCGTAGGACCAGAAACTGCATGGGATTCAACTCCATTTCTGACTGGGAAACAAACACTAGCTCGCCTTTCAAGAAACACACTCTGCTTTTGTGAAAAGGGCACTCTTCTACTCTACTGTGTTTCCTATGGGGTCCGAACAGTGAGCTTGCTCAGAACAAAAGAACTGTGCTTCCTACACACACGGCCATATCTAGTTTAATACTGCTTAGGAACCTGACAAGAACAGTAGAACCTCTTCAGGCCAATACACTGTACATGCTGGGAACCGACGCCAATGCTATGTGCCCAGTGTATGACATTGGGAGCGCAATAGTGATTCTTCTTACCAGAAAAAAGCTCTTGCTCGTAGGACCAGAAACTGCATGGGATTCAACTCCATTCAGGACTGGGAAACAAACGCTAGCTCACCTTACAAGAAACACACTCTGCTTTTGAGAAAAGAGCACTCTTCTACTCTACTGTGTTTCCTAAGGGGTCCGAACAGTGAGCTTGCTCAGAACAAAAGAACTGTGCTTCCTACACACATGGGCCATATCTAATTCAACTTTGCTTAGGAAACTGACAAGAACAGTAGCTCCTCTTCAGTCCAATACACTGTACTTGCTGGGAACAGACACGAGTGCTATTTGTACTGTGTATGACAATGGGAGCACAATAGTGACTCTTCTTACCAGAAAACAACTATTGCTCTTAGGAACAAAAACTGCATGTGACTCAACTCCATGTAGGACTGGGAAACAAACGCTAGCTCTGCTCACAAGAAACACACTCTGCTTTTGAGAAAAGAGCACTCTTCTACTCTACAGTGTTTCCTCTATGGCCAGAACAGTGTGCTTGCTCAGAACAAAAGGACTGTGCTTTCTACACACACGGGCCATATCTAGTTCAATTCTGCTTAGGAAACTGACGAGAACAGTATACCCTCTTCAGTCAAATACACTGCACATGCTGGGAACAGACACCAGTGCTATTTGTCCTGTGTATGACAATAGGAGCGCAATAGTGATTCTTCTTACCAGAAAACAAGTCTTGCTCGTAGGACCAAAAACTGCATGTGACACAATTCCATTTAGGACTGGGAAAGAAACACTAGCTCACCTTACAAGAAACACACTCTGCTTTTGAGAAAAGAGCACTCTTCTACTCTACTGTGTTTCCTATAGGGCCAGAACAGTGAACTTGCTCAGAACAAAAGAACTGTGCTTCTTACACACAGGGGCCATATCTAGTTCAACTCTGTTAGGAAATTGTCAAGAACAGTAGCTCCTCTTAAGTCCAATACACTGTACATGCAGGGAACAGACGCCAGTGCTGTTTGCACTGTGTATGGCAATGGGAGCGCAATAGTGACTCTTCTTACCAGAAAACAACTCTTGCTCTTAGGACCAAAAACTGCATGTGATTCAACTTCATTTAGGACTGGGAAACAAACACTAGCTCGCCTTACAAGAAACACAGTCTTCTTTTTGAGTAAAGAGCACTCTTCTACTCTACTGTGTTTTCTATGGGGTCCTAACAGTGAGCTTGCTGAGAACAAAAGAACTGTGCTTCCTTCACACTCACACCATATCTAATTCAACTCTGCTTAGGAAAATGACATGAACAGTAGTTCCTCTTCAGTCCAATACACTGTACTTGCTGGGAACAGATGCGAGTGGTATTTGCACTGTGTATGGCAATGGGAGCACAATAGTGACTTTCCTTACCAGAAAACAACTCTTGCGTGTAGGACCAGAAACTGCATGTGATTCAACTCCATTTAGGACTTGGAAACAAATGCTAGCTCGCCTTACAAGAAACACACTCTGCTTTTGAGAAAACAGCACTCTTCTACTCTACTGTGTTTTCTATAGCGCCAGAACAGTGAGCTTCCTCAGAACAAAAGAACTGTGCTTCCTACACACGGCCATATTTCGTTCAATTCTGCTTAGTAAACTGACAAGAACAGTAGATCCTCTTCAGTCCAATACACTGTACATGCTGGGAACAAACGCCAGTGCGATTTGCACTGTGTATGGCAATGGGAGCGCAATAGTGACTCTTCTTACCAGAAAACAACTCTTGCTCGTAGGACCACAAACTGCATGTGATTCAACTCCATTTAGAACTGGGAAACAAACACTAGCTCGCCTTACAAGAAACACTTTCTGCTTTTCAGAAAAGAGCACTCTTCTACTCTACTGTGTTTCCTATAGGGCCAGAACAGTGAGCTTGCTCAGAACAAAAGAACTGTGCTTCCTACACATACATGCCATATCTAGTTCAACTCTGCTTAGGAAACTGACAAGAACAGTAGCTCCTCTTCAGTCCAATACACTGTACTTGCTGGGAACAGACGCGAGTGCTATTTTTACTGTGTATGGCAATGGGAGCGCAATAGTGACTCTTCTTACCAGAAAACAACTCTTGCTCTTAGGACCAAAAACTGCATTTGATTCACCTCCATTTAGGACTGCGAAACAAATGCTAGCTCGCCTTAAAAGAAACACACTCTGCTTTTGAGAAAAGAGCACTCCTCTACTCTACTGTGTTTCCTATAGGGCCAGAACAGTGAGCTTGCTCAGAACAAAAGAACTGTGCTTCCTACACACACGGGCCATATCCAGTTCAATTCTGCTTACTAAACTGACAAGAACAGTAGCCTCTCTTCAGTCCAATACACTGTACTTGCTGGGAACAGACGCGAGTGCTATTTGCACTGTGTATGGCAAAGGGAGCACAAAATGGACTCTGATTACCAGAAAACAACTCTCGCTCGTAGGACCAGAAACTGCATGTGTATTTCAAATCCATTTAGGACTGGGAAACAAACGCTAGCTCGCCTCACAAGAAACACACTCTGCTTTTGACAAAAGAGCACTCTTCTACTCTACTGTGTTTCCTATGGGGTCCAAACAGAGAACTTGCTCAGAACAAACGATCTGTGCTTCCTACACTCGGGCCATATCTAGTTCATCTCTGCTGAGGAAACTGACAAGAGAAGTAGCTCCTCTTCAGTCCAATACACTGTACTTGCTGGCAACAGATGCCAGTGCTATTTGGACTGTGTATGGCAATGGGAGCGCAATAGTGACTTTCCTTACCAGAAAGCACCTCTTGCACGTAGGACCAAACACTGCATGTGATTCAACTCCATTTAGGACTGGGAAAAAAATGCTAGCTCGCCTTACAAGTAACACACTCTGCTTTTGAGGAAGGAGCACTCTTCTACTCTACTGTGTTTCCTTTAGCGCCAGAACAGTGAGCTTGCTCAGAACAAAAGAAGTGTGCTTCCTACACACGGCCATATCTAGTTCAATTCTCCTTAGGAAACTGACAAGAGCAGTAGATCCTCTTCAGTCCAATACACTGTACTTGCTGGGAACAGACGCGATTGCTATTTGCACTGTGTATGGCAATGGGAGCACAATTGTGACTCTTTATACCACAAAACAACTGTTGCTCATAGGACCAGAAACTGCATGAGATTCAACTCCATTTAGGACTGGGAAACAAACGCAAGCTCGCCTTACAAGAAACACACTCTGCTTTTGAGAAAAGAGCACTCTTCTACTCTACTCTGTTTCCTATAGGACCAGAACAGTGAGCTTGCTCAGAACAAAAGAACTGTGCTTCCTACACACACGGGCCATATCTAGTTCAACTCTGCTTAGGAAACTGACGAGAACAGTAGATCCTCTTCAGTCCAATACACTGTACTAGCTGGGAACAAACGCGAGTGCTATTTGCTCTGTGTACGGCAATGGATGCACAATAGTGACTCTCTTACCAGAAAACAACTCTTGCTCTTAGGACCTGAAACTGCATTTGATTCAATCCACTTAGGGATGGGAAACAAACGCTAGCTCGCCTTACAAGAAATACGCTCTGTTTTTGAGAATAGGGTACACATCTACTCTACTGTGTTTCCTATGGTGTCCGAACAGTGAGCTTGCTCAGAACAAAAGAACTGTGCTTCCTACACACACAGGCCATATCTAGTTCAACTCTGTTTAGGAAACTGACAGGAACAGTAGATCCTCTTTAGTCCAATACACTGTACTTGCTGGGAACAGACGCCAGTGCTATTTGCACTGTGTATGAATATGGGAGCGCAGTAGTGACTCTTCTTACCAGAAAACAACTCTTGCTCGTAGGACCAGAAACTGCATGGGATTCAACTCCATTTAGCACTGGGAAACAAATGCTAGCTTGCCTTACAAGAAACACACTCTGCTTTTGAGAAAAGAGCACTCATTTATTCTACTGTGTTTCCTGTAGGGCCAAAACAGAGAGCTTGTTCAGAAAAAAAGATCTGTGCTTACTACACACGGGTCATATCTAGTTCAGCTCTGCTTAGGAACCTGACAAGAACAGTAGATCCTCTTCAGTCTAATACACTGTACATGCTGGGAACAGACGCTAGTGCTACTTGCCCTGTGTATGACAATGGAAGCCCAATAGTGACTCTTCTTACCAGAAAACAACTCTTGCTCGTAGGACGAGAAACTGCATGGGATTCAACTCCATTTAGGACTGGGAAGAAAACGCTAGCTAGCCTTACAAGAAACACACTCTGCTTTTGAGAAAAGAGCACTCTTCTACTCTACTGTGTTTCCTATAGTGCCAGAACATTGAGCTTGCTGAGAACAAAAGAACTGTGCTTCCTACACGCACGGGCCATATCTAGTTCAACTCTGCTTAGGAAACTGACAAGAACAGTAGCTCCTCTTCAGTCCAATACACTGTACTTGCTGGGAACAGACGCGAGTGCTATTTGCACTGTGTACAGCAATGGGAGCACAATAGTGATTCTTCTTACCAAAAAACAACTCTTGCTCGTAGGACCAGAAAATGCATGTGATTCTACTCCCATTTAGGACTGGGAAACAAACGCTAGCTCGCCTTACAAGAAACACGCTCTGCTTTGAGAAAAGGTCACACTTCTACTCTACTGTGTTTCCTATAGGGTCCGAACAGTGAGCTTGCTCAGAACAAAAGAACCATGCTTCCTACACACACGGGCCATATCTAGTTCAACTCTGCTTAGGAAACTGACAAGAACAGTAGATCCTCTTCAGTCCAATACACTGTACTTGCTGGGAACAGACGCCAGTGATATTTGCACTGTGAATGACAAAGGGAGCGCAATAGTGACTCTTCTTAGCAAAAACAACTGTTGCTCGTAGGACCAGAAACTGCATGTGATTCAACTCGATTTAGGACTGGGAAACAAACGCTAGCTCGCCTTTCAAGAAACACACTCTGCTTTTGAGAAAAGAGCACTCTTCTACTCTACTGTGTTTCCTGTAGGGCCAGAACAGTGAGCTTGCTCAGAACAAAAGAACTGTGCTTCCTAGACACCGGCCATATCTAGTTCAATTCTACATAGAAAACTGACAAGAACAGTAGCTCCTCTTCAGTCCAATACACTGTACTTTCTGGGAACAGACGCGAGTGCTATTTGCACTGTGTATGGCAATTGGAGTGCAATAGTGACTCTTCTTACCAGAAAACAACTCTTGCTCATAAGACCAAAAACTGCATTTGATTCAACTCCATTTAAAACTGGAAAACAAACCCTAGCTTGCCTTACAAGAAACACACTCTGCTTTTGAGAAAAGAGCACTCTTCTACTCTACTGTGTTTCCTATGGGGTCTGAACAGTGAGCTTGCTGAGAAAAAAAGAACTGTGCTTCCTACACACACGGGCCATATGTAGTTCAACTCTGCTTAGGAAACTCACAAGAACAGTAGCTCCTCTTCAGTCCAATACACTGTACTTGCTGGGAACAGACGCGAGGGCTATTTGCACTGTGTACGGCAATGGGAGCGCAATCGTGACTCTTCTTACCAGAAAACAACTCTTGCTCATAGGACCAGAAACTGCATGTGATTTACTCCATTTAGAACTGGGAAACAAACACTAGCTTGCCTTACAAGAAAAACTTTCTGCTTTTGAGAAAAGAGCACTCGTCTACTATACTGTGTTTCCTATTGGGCCAGAACAGTGAGCTTGCTCAGAACAAAAGAACTGTGCTTCCTACACACACGGGCCATATCTACTTCAACTCTGCTTAGGAAACTGACAAGAAGAGTAGCTCCTCTTCAGTCCAATACACTGTACTTGCTGGGAACAGACGCGAGTGCTATTTGCACTGTGTACGGCAATGGGAGCACAATAGTAACTCTTCTTACCAGAAAACAACTCTTGCTCCTAGGACCAGAAACTGCATGTGATTCAGCTACATTTTGAACTGGGAAACAAATGCTAGCTCGCCTGACATGAAACACACTCAGTTTTTTAGAAAAGAGCACTCTTCTACTCTACAGTGTTTCCTATAGGGCCAGAAGAGTGAGCTTTCTCAGAACAAAAGAACTGTGCTTCCTACACACACGGGCCATATCTAGTTCAACTCTGCTTTGGAAACTGACGAGAACAGTAGCTCCTCTTCAGTCCAAGACACTGTACTTGCTTCGAACAGACGCGAGTGCTATTTGCACTGTGTATGGAAATGGAGCGCAATAGTGACTTTCCTTACCAAAAAACAACTCTTGCTCGTAGGACCAAAAACTGTATGTGATTCAACTCCATTTAGGACTGGGAAAGAAACACTAGCTCGCCTTACAAGAAACACAGTCTTCTTTTTGAGTAAAGAGCACTCTTCTACTCTATTGTGTTTTCTATGGGGTCCGAACAGTGAGCTTGCTGAGAACAAAAGAACTGTGCTTCCTACACACTCACGCCATATCTAATTCAACTCTGCTTAGGAAAATGACATGAACAGTAGCTCCTCTTCAGTCCAATACACTGTACTTGCTGGGAACAGATGTGAGTGCTATTTGCACTGTGTATAGCAATGGGAGCGCAATAGTGACTTTCCTTACCAGAAAACAACTCTTGCGTGTAGGACCAGAAACTGCATGTGATTCAACTCCATTTAGGACTTGGAAACAAACGCCAGCTCGCCTTAAAAGAAATACACTCTGCTTTTGAGAAAACAGCACTCTTCTACTCTACTGTGTTTCCTATAGCGCCAGAAGAGTGAGCTTGCTCAGAACAAAAGAACTGTGCTTCCTACACACACGGGCCATATCTAGTTCAACTCTGCTTAGGAAACTAACAAGAACAGTAGCTCCTCTTCAGTCCAATACACTGTACTTGCTGGGAACAGACGCGAGTGCTATTTGCACTGTGAACAGCAATGGGAGCACAATAGTGACTCTTCTTACCAGAAAACAACTCTTGCTCGTAGGACCAGAAACTGCATGTGATTCAACTTCATTTAGGACTGGGAAACAAACGCTAGCTCGCCTTACTAGAAACACACTCTGCTTTTGAGGAAAGAGCACTCTTCTACTCTACTGTGTTTCCTGTAGTGCCAGAACAGTGAGCTTGCTGAGAACAAAAGAACTGTGCTTCCTACACACACGGGCCATATCTAGTTCAACTCTGCTTAGGAAACTGACGAGAACAGTAGCTCCTCTTCAGTCCAATACACTGTACTTGTTGGGAACAGACGCGAGTGCTATTTGTACTGTGTATGGCAAAGGGAGCGCAATAGTGACTGTTCTTACGAGAAAACAACTCTTGCTCGTAGGACCAGAAACTGCATGTGTATTTCAACTCCATTTAGGACTGGGAAACAAATGCTAGCTCGCCTTACAAGAAACACACTCTGCTTTTGAGAAAAGAGCACTCTTCTACTCTACTGTGTTTCCTATGGTGTTCGAATAGTGAGCTTGCTCAAAACAAAAGCACGGTGCTTCCTACACACACGGGCCATATCTAGTTCAACTCTGGTTAGGAAAATGACAAGAACATTAGCTCCTCTTCAGCCCAATACACTGTACTTGCTGGGAACAGATGCGAGGGCTATTTGCACTGTGTATGGCAATGGGAGCGCAATAGTGACTTTCCTTACCAGAAAACAACTCTTGCGTGTAGGACCAAAAACTGCATGTGATTCAACTCCATTTAGAACTTGGAAACAAACGCTAGCTCGCCTTACAAGAAACACACACTGCTTTTGAGAAAACAGCACTCTTCTACTCTAATGTGTTTCCTATAGGGCCAGAACAGTGAGCTTGCTCAGAACAAAAGAACTGTGCTTCCTACACATGGCCATATCTAGTTCAATTGTGCTCAGGAAACTGACAAGAACAGTAGATCCTCTTCAGTCCAATACACTGTACTTGCTGGGAACAGACGCCAGTGCTATTTGCATTGTGTATGAAAATGGGAGCGCAATAGTGACTCTTCTTACCAGAAAACAACTCTTGCTCGTAGGACCAGAAACTCCATGTGTATTTCAACTCCATTTATGACTGGGAAACAAATGCTAGCTCGCCTTACAAGAAACACACTCTGCTTTTGAGAATAGGGCACACATCTACTCTACTGTGTTTCCTATGGGGTCCAAACAGTGAGCTTGCTCAGAACAAAAGAACTGTGCTTCCTACACACATGGGCCATATCTAGTTCAACTCTGCTTAGGAACCTGACAAGAACAGTAGATCCTCTTCAGTCCAATACACTGTACATGCTGGGAACAGAAGCCAGTGCTATTTGCCCTGTGTATGACAATGGGAGCATAATAGTGACTCTTCTTACCAGAAAACAACTCTTGCTTGTAGGACCAGAAACTGCATGTGATTCAACTCCATTTAGGACTGGGAAACAAACGCTAGCTCGCCTTACAAGAAACACACTCTGCTTTTGAGAAAAGAGCACTCTTTTACTCTACTGTGTTTCCTATAGGGCCAGAACAGTGAGCTTGCTCAGAAGAAAAGAACTGTGCTTCCTACACACACGGGCCATATCTAGTTCAACTCTGCTTAGGAAACTGACGAGAACAGTAGCTCCTCTTCAGTCCAATACACTGCACTTGCTGGGCACATACGCGAGTGCTATTTGCACTGTGTACAGCAATGGGAGCGCTATAGTTACTCTTCTTACCAGAAAACAACTCTTGTTCGTAGGACCAGAAAGTGAATGTCATTCAACTCCATTTAGGACTGGGAATCAAACGCTAGCTCACCTTACAAGAAACTCACTCTTCTTCTTGAGTAAAGTACACTCTTCAACTCTACTGTGATTTCTATGGGGTCCGAACTGTGAGGTTGCTGAGAACAAAAGAACTGTGCTTCCTACACACTCGCGCCATATTTAATTCAACTCTGCTTAGGAAAATGACAAGAACATTAGCTCCTCTTCAGCCCAATACACTGTACTTGCTGGGAACAGATGCGAGGGCTAGTTGCACTGTGTATGGCAATGGGAGCACAATAGTGACTTTCCTTACCAGAAAACAACTTTTGCGTGTAGGACCAAAAACTGCATGTGATTCAACTCCATTTAGACCTTGGAAACAAACGCTACCTCGCCTTACAAGAAACACACTCTGCTTTTGAGAAAACAGCACTCTTCTACTCTACTGTGTTTCCTATAGCGCCAGAACAGTGAGCTTGCTCAGAACAAAAGAACTGTGCTTCCTACACATGGCCATATCTAGTTCAATTTTGCTTAGGAAACTGACAAGAACAGTAGATCCTCTTCAATCTAATACACTGTACATGCTGGGAACAGACCTCAGGGCTATTTGCCCTCTGTATGACAATGGGAGCACAATAGTTACTCTTATTACCAGAAAAAACTCTTGCTCATAGGACTAGAAACTGCATGTGATTCAATTCCATTTAGGACTGGGAAACAAACGTTAGCTCGCCCTACAAGAAACACACTGTGCTTTTGAGAAAAGAGCACTCTTTTACTCTCCTGAGTTTTCTACGGTGTCCAAACCGTGAGCTTGCTGAGAATGAAAGAACTGTGCTTCCTACACACACGGGCCATATCTAGTTCAACTCTGCTTAAGAAACTGACAAGAACAGTAGCTCCTCTTCAGTCCAATACACTGTACTTGTTGGGAACAGACGCGAGTGCTATTTGCATTGTGTATGACAGTGGGAGCGCAATAGTGACTCTTCTTACCACAAAACAATTCTTGCTCGTAGGACCAGAAACTGCAAGTGATTCAACTACATTTAGGACTGGGAAACAAACGCTAGCTCGACTTAGAAGAAACACACTCTGCTTTTGAGAAAAGAGCCCTTTTCTACTCTACTGTGTTTCCTATAGGGCCAGAACAGTGAGCTTGCTCAGAACAAAAGAACTGTGCTTCCTACACACACGGGCCATATCTAGTTCAATTCTCCTTAGGAAACTGACAAGAACAGTAGATCCTCTTCAGTCCAATACACTGTGCTTACTGGGAACAGACGCCAGTGCCATTTGCCCTGTGTAAGACAATGGGAGCACAATAGTGACTCTTCTTACCAGAAAACAACTCTTGCCCGTAGGAACAGAAACTGCATGTGATTCAACTCCATTTAGGATTGGGAAACAAACGCTAGGTCGCCTTACAAGAAACACACTCTGCTTTTGAGAATATGGCACACATCTACTCTACTGTGTTTCCTATGGGGTCCAAACAGTGAGCTTGCTCAGAACAAAAGAACTGTGCTTCCTACACACACGGGTCATATTTAGTTCAACTCTGCTTAGGAAACTGACAAGAACAGTAGCTCCTCTTCAGTCCAATACACTGTACTTGCTGGGAACAGACGCGAGAGCTATTTGCACTGTGTATGGCAATGGGAGCACAATAGTGACTTTCCTTACCAGAAAACAACTCTTGCTCGTAGGACCTGAAACTGCATGTGATTCAACTCCATTTAGGACAGGGAAACAAACGCTAGCTCGTCTTACAAGAAACACACTCTGCTTTTGAGGAAAGAGCACACTTCTACTCTACTGTGTTTCCTATAGGGCCAGAACAGTGAGCTTGCTTAGTACAAAAGAAGTGTGCTTCCTACACACATGGGCCATATCTAGCTCAACAATGCTTTGAACCTGACAAGAACAGGAGATCCTCTTCAGTCCAATACACTGTACATGCTGGGAACAGAAGTCAGTGCTATTTGCGCTGTGTATGAAAATGGGAGCACAATAGTGACTCTTCTTACCAGAAAACAACTCTTGCTTGTAGGACCAGAAACTCCATGTAATTCAACTCCATTTAGGACTGGGAAACAAACGCTAGCTCGCCTTAAGAGAAACACACTCTGCTTTTGAGAATAGGGCACATCTCTACTCTAATGTGTTTCCTATGGGGTTCAAACAGTGAGCTTGCTCAGAACAAAAGAACTGTGCTTCCTACACACACAGGTCATATCTAGTTCAACTCTGCTTAGGAAACTGACAAGAACAGTAGCTCCTCTTCAGTCCAATACACTGTACTTGCTGGGAACAGACACCAGTGCTATTTGCACTGTGTATGGCTTTGGGAGCGCAAAAGTGACTTTCCTTACCAGAAAACAACTCTTGCTCGTAGGACCTGAAACTGCATGTGATTCAACTCCATTTAGGACTGGGAAACAAACGCAAGCTCGCCTTACAAGGAACACACTCTGCTTTTGAGGAAAGAGCACTCTTCTACTCTACTGTGTTTCCTATAGGGCCAGAACAGTGAGCTTGCTCAGAACAAAAGAACTGTGCTTCCTACACACACGGCCATATCTAGTTCAACTCTGCTTAGGAACCTGACAAGAACAGTAGATCCTCTTCAGTCCAATACACTGTACATGCTGGGAACAGACGCCAGTGCTATTTGCATTGTGTATGAAAATGGGAGCGCAATAGTGACTCTTCTTACAAGAAAACAACTCTTGCTCGTAGGACCAGAAACTGCATGTGTATTTCAACTCCATTTAGGACTGGGAAACATATGCTAGCTCGCCTTACGAGAAACACACTCTGCTTTTGAGAAAAGAGCACTCTTCTACTCTACTGTGTTTCCTGTGGGGTTCAACAGTGAGCTTGGTCAGAACAAAAGAAGTGTGCTTCCTACACACACGGGCCACATCTAGTTCAACTCTGATTAGGAAACTGACAAGAACAGTAGCTCCTCTTCAGACCAATACACTGTACATGTGTTAAACAAACGCGAGTGCTATATGTACTGTGTATGGCAATGGGAGCGCAATAGTGACTCTTCTTACCAGAAAACAACTCTTGCTCGCAGGACCAAAAACTGCATTTGATTCAACTCCATTTAGGACTGAGAAACAAACACTAGCTCACCTTAGAAGAAACACACTCTGCTTTTGAGAAAAGAGGCCTTTTCTGCTCTACTGTATTTCCTATAGGACCAGAACAGTGAGCTTGCTCAGAACAAAAGAACTGTGCTTCCTAAACACAAAGGCCATATCTAGTTCAATTCTCCTTAGGAAACTGACAAGAACAGTAGATCCTCTTCAGTCCAATACACTGTACTTACTGGAAACAGACGCCAGTGCTGTTTGCCCTGTGTATGACAATGGGAGCGCAATAGTGACTCTTCTTACCACAAAACAACTCTTGCTCGTAGGACCAGAAACTGCATGTGATTCAACTCCATTTAGGATTGGGAAACAAACGCTAGCTCGCCACACAAGAAACACACTCTGCTTTTGAGAATAGGGCACACATCTACTCTACTGTGTTTCCTATGGGGTTCAAACAGTGAGCTTGCTCAGAACAAAAGAACTGTGCTTCCTACACACACGGGCCATATCTAGTTCAACTCTGTTAGGAAACTGACAAGAACAGTAGCTCCTCTTCAGTCCAATACACTGTAATTACTGGGAACAGATGCGAGTGCTATTTGCACTGTGTAGGGCAATGGGAGCACAATAGTGACTCTCTTACCAGAAAACAACTCTTGCTCTTAGGACCAGAAACTGCATTTGATTATATCCACTTAGGACTGGGAAACAAACGCTAGCTCGCCTTACAAGAAACACGCTCTGCTTTTGAGAATAGGGCACACATCTTCTCTACTGTGTTTCCCATGGGATCCAAACAGTGAGCTTGCTCAGAACAAAAGAATTTTGCTTCCTGCACACACGGGTCATATCTAGTTCAACTCTGCTTAGGAAACTGACAAGAACAATAGCTCCTCTTCAGTCCAATACACTGTACTTGCTGGGAACAGACGCGAGTGCTATTTTCACTGTGTATGGCAATGGGAGCGCAATAGTGACTTTCCTTACCAGAAAACAACTCTTGCTCGTAGGACATGAAACTGCATGTGATTCAACTCCATTTAGGACTGGGAAACAAACGCTAGCTCGCCTTACAAGAAACACACTCTGCTTTTGAGGAAAGAGCACTCTTCTACTCTACTGTGTTTCCTATTGGGCCAGAACAGTGAGCTTGCTGAGTACAAAAGAACTGTGCTTCCTACACACACGGGCCATATCTAGTTCAACTCTGCTTAGGAAACTGACAAGAACAGTAGCTCCTCTTCAGTCCAATACACTGTACTTGCTGGGAACAGACGCCAGTGCTATTTGCACTGTGTACTGCAATGGGTGCTCAAAAGTGACTTTCCTTACCAGAAAACAACTCTTGCTCGTAGGACCTGAAACTGCATGTGATTCAACTCCATTTAGGACTGGGAAACAAACGCTAGCTCGCCTTACAAGAAACACACTCTGCTTTTGAGGAAAGAGCACTCTTCTACTCTACTGTGTTTCCAATAGGGCCAGAACAGTGAGCTTGCTCAGAACAAAAGAACTGTGCTTCCTACACACACGGGCCATATCTAGTTCAACTCTGCTTAGGAAACTGACGAGAACAGTAGCTCCTCTTCAGTCTAATGCACTGCACTTGCTGGGCACACACGCGAGTGCTATTTGCACTGTGTACAGCAATGGGAGCGCAATAGTTACTCTTCTTACCAGAAAACAACTCTTGCTTGTAGGACCAGAAACTGCATGTGATTCAACTCCATTTAGGACTTTGAAACAAACGCTAGCTCGCCTTACAAGAAACACACTCTTCTTTTTGAGTAAAGTACACCCTTCAATTCTACTGTGATTTCTATGGGGTCCGAAATGTGAGCTTGCTGAGAACAAAAGAACGGTGCTTCCTACACACTCGCTCCATATCTAATTCAACTCTTCTTAGGAAAACGACAAGAAGATTAGCTCCTCTTCAGCCCAATACACTGTACTTGCTGGGAACAGATGCGAGTGCTATTTGCACTGTGTATGGCAATGGGAGCGCAATAGTGACTTTCCTTACCAGAAAACAACTCTTGCGTGTAGGACCAAAAACTGCATGTGATTCAACTCCATTTAGAACTTGGAAACAAACACTAGCTCGCCTTACAAGAAACATACTCTGCATTTGAGAAAAGAGCACTCTTCTACTCTACTTTGTTTCCTGTGGGGTCAAAAGTGGGCTTGGTCAGAACAAAAGAAGTGTGCTTCCTACACACACGGGCCATATCTAGTTCAACTCTGCTTAGGAAACTGACAAGAACCGTAGCTCCTCTTCAGACCAATACACTGTATGTGCATTAAACAAACGCGAGTGCTATATGTACTGTGTATGGCAATGGGAGCGCAATACTGACTCTTCTTACCAGAAAACAACTCTTGCTCGTAGGACCAAAAACTGCATTTGATTCAACTCCATTTAGGACTGAGAAACAAACGCTAGCTCGCCTTAGAAGAAACACACTCTGCTTTTGAAAAAAGAGCCCTTTTCTACCATACTGTGTTTCCTATAGGGCCAGAACAGTGAGCTTGCTCAGAACAAAAGATCTGTGCTTCCTACACACACGGGCCATATCTAGTTCAATACTCCTTAGGAAACTGACAAGAACAGTAGATCCTCTTCAGTCCAATACACTGTACTTACTGGAAACAGACGCCAGTGCTATTTGCGCTGTGTATGACAATGGGAGCGCAATAGTGACTCTTCTTACCACAAAACAACTCTTGCTCGTAGGACCAGAAACTGCATGTGATTCAATTCCATTTAGGATTGGGAAACAAACGCTAGCTCGCCTTACAAGAAACACACTCTGCTTTTGAGAATAGGGCCCACATCTTCTCTACTGTGTTTTCTATGGGGTCCGAACAGTGAGCTTGCTCAGAACAAAAGAACTGTGTTTCCTACACACACGGGTCATATTTAGTTCAACTCTGCTTAGGAAACTGAGAAGAACAGTAGCTCCTCTTCAGTCCAATACACTGTACTTGCTGGGAACAGACGCGAGTGCTATTTGCACTGTGTATGGCAATGGGAGTGCAATAGTGACTTTCCTTACCAGAAAACAAGTTTTGTTCTTAGACCTGAAACTGCGTGTGATTCAACTCCATTTAGGACTGGGAAACAAATGCTAGCTCGCCTTTCAAGAAACACACTCTGCTTTTGAGGAAAGAGCACTCTTCTACTCTACTGTGTTTCTTATAGGGCTAGAACAGTGAGCTTGCTGAGTACAAAAGAACTGTGCTTCCTACACATATGGGCCATATCTAGCTCAACTCTGCTTAGGAACCTGACAAGAACAGTAGATCCTCTTCAGTCCAATAAACTGTACATGCTGGGAACAGAAGCCAGTGCTATTTGCGCTGTGTATGACAATGGGAGCGCAATAGTGACTCTTCTTACCAGAAAACAACTCTTGCTTGTAGGACCAGAAACTGCATGTGTATTTCAACTCCATTTAGGACTGGGAAACATATGCTAGCTCGCCTTACAAGAAACACACTCTGCTTTTCTGAAAAGAGCACTCTTCTACTCTACTGTGTTTCCTGTGGGGTTCAACAGTGAGCTTGGTCAGAACAAAAGAAGTGTGCTTCCTACACGCACGGGCCATATCTAGTTCAATTCTGGTTAGGAAACTGACAAGAACAGTAGCTCCTCTTCAGTCCAATACACTGCAATTGCTGGGAACAGACGCGAGGGCTATTTGCACTCTGTATGGCAAAGGGAGTGGAATAGTGACTCTTCTTACCAGAAAACAAGTCTTGCTCGTAGGACCAGAAACTGCATGTGATTCAACTCCATTTAGGACTGGGAAACAAATGCTATCTCGCCTTACAAGAAACACACTCTGCTTTTGAGAAAAGAGCACTCTTCTACTCTACTGTGTTTCCTGTGGGGTCAAAAGTGAGCTTGGTCAGAACAAAAGAAGTGTGCTTCCTACACACACGGGCCATATCTAGTTCAACTCTGCTTAGGAAACTGACAAGAACCGTAGCTCCTCTTCAGAACAATACACTGTATGTGCGTTAAACAAACGCGACTGCTATATGTACTGTGTTTGGCAATGGGAGCGCAATAGTGACTCTTCTTACCAGAAAACAACTCTTGCTTGTAGGACCAAAAACTGCATTTGATTCAACTCCATTTAGGACTGAGAAACAAACGCTAGCTCGCCTTAGAAGAAACACACTCTGCTTTTGAGAAAAGAGCCCTTTTCTACTCTACTGTGTTTCCTATAGGGCCAGAACAGTGAGCTTGCTCAGAACAAAAGAACTGTGCTTCCTACACACACGGGCCATAACTAGTTCAATTCTCCTTAGGAAACTGACAAGAACAGTAGATCCTCTTCAGTCCAATACACTGTACTTACTGGAAACAGACTCCAGTGCTATTTGCGCTGTGTATGACAATGGGAGCGCAATAGTGACTCTTCTTACCAGAAAACAACTCTTGCTCGTAGGACCAGAACCTGCATGTGATTCAATTCCATTTAGGATTGGGAAACAAATGCTAGCTCGCCTTACAAGAAACACACTCTGCTTTTGAGAATAGGGCCCACATCTTCTCTACTGTGTTTCCTATGGGGTCCGAACAGTGAGCTTGCTCAGAACAAAAGAACTGTGCTTCCTACACACACGGGACATATTTAGTTCAACTCTGCTTAGGAAACTGAGAAGAACAGTAGCTCCTCTTCAGTCCAATACACTGTACTTGCTGGGAACAGACGCGAGTACTATTTGCACTGTGTATGGCAATGGGAGCTTAATAGTGACTTTCCTTACCAGAAAACAACTCTTGTTCTTAGGACCTGAAACTGCATGTGATTCAACTCCATTTAGGACTGGGAAACAAACGCTAGCTCGCCTTTCAAGAAACACACTCTGCTTTTGAGGAAAGAGCACTCTTCTACTCTACTGTGTTTCCTATAGGGCCAGAACAGTGAGCTTGCTGAGTACAAAAGAACTGTGCTTCCTACACATATGGGCCATATCTAGCTCAACTCTGCTTAGGAACCTGACAAGAACAGTAGATCCTCTTCAGTGCAATAAACTGTACATGCTGGGAACAGAAGCCAGTGCTATTTGCGCTGTGTATGACAATGGGAGCGCAATAGTGACTCTTCTTACCAGAAAACAACTCTTGCTTGTAGGACCAGAAACTGCATGTGTATTTCAACTCCATTTAGGACTGGGAAACATATGCTAGCTCGCCTTACAAGAAAAACACTCTGCTTTTGAGAAAAGAGCACTCTTCTACTCTACTGTGTTTCCTGTGGGGTTCAACAGTGAGCTTGGTCAGAACAAAAGAAGTGTGCTTCCTGCAAGCACGGGCCATATCTAGTTCAACTCTGGTTAGGCAACTGACAAGAACAGTAGCTCCTCTTCAGTCCAATACACTGTAATTGCTGGGAACAGACGCGAGGGCTATTTGCACTCTGTATGGCAAAGGGAGTGCAATAGTGACTCTTCTTACCAGAAAACAACTCTTGCTCGTAGGACCAGAAACTGCATGTGATTCAACTCCATTTAGGACTGGGAAACAAACGCTAGCTCGCCTTAAAAGAAGCATACTATGCTTTTGAGAAAAGTGCACTCTTCTAACCTACTGTGTTTCCTATGGGGTTCGAACAGTGAGGTTGCTCAGAACAAAAGAACTGTGCTTCCTACACACACCAGCCATACCTAGTTCAACTCTGCTTAGGAAACTGACAAGAACAGTAGCTTCTCTTCAGTCCAATACACTGTACTTGCTGGGAACAGACGCGAGTGCTATTTGTACTGTGTATGGCAATGGGAGCGCAATAGTGACTCTTCTTACCAGAAAACAACTCTTGCTCGTAGGATCAACAACTGCATTTGATTCAACTCCATTTAAGACTGGGAAACAAATGCTAGCTCGCCTTACAAGAAACACACTCTGCTTTTGAGAAAAAAGCACTGTTCTACTCTGCTGTGTTTCCTATAGGGCCAGAACAGTGAGCTTGCTCAGAACAAAAGAACTGTGCTTCCTACACACACGGTCCATATCTAGTTCAACTCTGCCTAGGAAACTGACAAGAACAGTAGCTCCTCTTCAGTCCAATACACTGTACTTACTGGGAACAGACGCTAGTCCTGTTTGTACTGTGTACGGCAATGGGAGCACAATAGTGACTCTTCTTACCAGAAAACAACTCTTGCTCTTAGGACCAGAAACTGCATTTGATTCAATCCACTTAGGACTGGGAAACAAACGCTAGCTCGCCTTACAAGAAACACGCTCTGCTTTGGAGAATAGGGCGCACATCTTCTCTACTGTGTTTCCTATGGGGTCCAAACAGTGAGCTTGCTCAAAACAATAGAATTGTGCTTCCTGCACACACGGGTCATATCTAGTTCAACTCTGCTTAGGAAACTGACAAGAACAGTAGCTCCTCTTCACTCCAATACACTGTACTTGCTGGGAACAGACGCGAGTGCTATTTGCACTGGGTATGGCAATGGGAGCGCAATAGTGACTTTCCTTACCAGAAAACAACTCTTGCTCGTAGGAACTGAAACTGCATGTGATTCAACTCCATTTAGTACTGGGAAACAAACGCTAGCTCGCCTTACAAGAAACACACTCTGCTTTTGAGAAAAGAGCACTCCACTACTCTACTGTGTTTTCTATGTGGTCCGAACAGTGAGCTTGCTCAGAACAAAAGAACTGTGCTTCCTACACACGGGCCATATCTAGTTCAACTCTGCTTAGGAAACTGACAAGAACTGTAGCTCCTCTTCAGACCAATACACTGTACTTGCTGGAAACATACGCGAGTGCTATTTGTACTGTGTATGGCAATGGGAGCGCAGTAGTGACTCTTCTTACCAGAAAACAACTCATGCTCGTAGGACCAGAAACTGCATGTGATTCAACTCCATTTAGGACTGGGAAACAAACGCCAGCTCGCCTTAAGAGAAACACACTCTGCTTTTGAGAATAGGGCACACATCTCCTCTACTGTGTTTCCTGTGGGTTCCAAACATTGAGCTTGCTCAGAACAAAAGAACTGTGCTTCCTACACATGGGTCATATCTAGTTCAACTCTGCTTAGAAAACTGACAAGAACAGTAGCTCCTCTTCAGACCAATATACTGTACTTGCTGGAAACAGACGCGAGTGCTATTTGTACTGTGTATGGCAATGGGAGCACAATAGTGACTCTTCTTACCAGAAAACAACTCTTGCTCGTAGGACCAGAAACTGCATGTGATTCAACTCCAATTAAAATTGGGAAACAAATGCAGGCTCGCCTTACAAGAAACACACTCTGCTTTTGAGAATAGGGCACACACCTACTCTACTGTGTTTCCTATGGGGTCCAAACAGTGAGCTTGCTCAGAACAAATGAAATGTGCTTCCTACACACACGGGTCATATCTAGTCCAACTCTGATTAGGAAACTGACAAGAACAGTAGCTCCTCTTCAGTCCAATACACTATACTTGCTGGGAACAGACACAAGTGCTATTTGCACTGTGTATGACAATGGGAGCGCAATAGTCACTTTTCTTACCAGAAAAAACTTTTGCTTGTAGGACCAGAAACTGCATGTGATTCAAATCCATTTAGGACTGGGAAGCAAACGCTAGCTCGCCTTACAAGAAACACACTCAGCTTTTGAGAATAGGGCACACATCTACTCTACTGTGTTTCCTATGGGGTCCAAACAGTGAGCTTGCTCAGAACAAAAGAACTGTGCTTCCTACACACACGGGCCATATCTAGTTCAATTCTGCATAGGAAACTGAAAAGAAAAGTAGATCCTCTTCAGTCCAATACACTGTACTTGCTGGGAACAGACGCCAGGGCTATTTGCACTTTCTATGACAATGGGAGCCCAATAGTGACTTTTCTTACCAGAAAAAACTCTTGCTTCTAGGACCAGAAACTGCATGTGTTTCAAATCCATTTAGGACTGGGAAGCAAACGCTAGCTCGCCTTACAAGAAACACACTCTGCTTTTGAGAAAAGAGCACTCTTCTACTCTACTGTGTTTCCTATGGGGTCCGAACACTGAGCATGCTCAGAACAAAAGAACTGTACTTCCTATACACACGGGCCATATCTAGTTCAACTCTGCTTAGGAAACTGACAAAAACAGTAGATCCCCTTCAGTCCAATACACTGTACTTGCTGGGAATAGACGCGAGTGCTATTTGCACTGTGTACGGCATTGGGAGCGCAATAGTGACTCTTTTTACCAGAAAACAACTCTTGCTCGTAGGACCAGAAACTGCATGTGATTCAACTCCACTTAGGACTGGGAAACAAACGCTAAGTTGCCATACAAGAAACAAGCTCTGCTTTTGAGAAAAGGGCACACTTCTACTCTACTGTGTTTCCTATAGGGCCAGAACAATGAGCTTGCTCAGACCAAAAGAACTGTGTTTCCTACACACGGGCCATATCTAGTTCAACTCTGCTTAGGAAACTGACAAGAACAGTAGCTCCTCTTCAGTCCAATACACTGTACTTGCTGGGAACAGACGCGAGTGCTATTTGCCCTGTGTATGGCAAAGGGAGCGCAATAGTGACTCTTCTTACCAGAAAAAACTCTTGCTCGTAGGACCAGAAACTGCATGTGATTCAAATCCATTTAGGACGGGGAAACAAACGCTAGCTCGCCTTACAAGAAACACACTCTGTTTTGAGAAAAGAGTACTCTTCTACTCTTCTGTGTTTCCTATAGGGCCAGAACAGTGAGCTTGCTCAGAACAGAAGAAATGTGCTTCATACACACACGGGCCATATCTAGTTCAACTCTGCTTAGGAACCTGACAAGAACAGTAGATCCTCTTCAGTCCAATACACTGTACATGCTGGGAACAAATGCCAGTTCTATTTGCCCTGTGTATGACAATGGGAGCCCAATAGTGACTTTCCTTACCAGAATAAAACTCTTGCTCGTAGAACCAGAAACTGCATGAGATTCAACTCTGTTTCTGACTGGGAAACAAACAATAGCCAGCCTTACAAGAAACACACTCTGCTTTTGAGAAAAGAGCACTCTTCTTCTCTACTATGTGACCTAAGGGTTCCGAACAGTGAGCTTGCTCAGAACAAAAGAACTGTGCTTCCTACGCACACGGGCCATATCTAGTTCAACTCTGCTTAGGAAACTGTCAAGAACAGTAGCTCCTCTTCAGTCCAATACACTGTATTCTGGGAACATCGCAAGTGCTATTTGCACTGTGTATGTCAATGGGAGCACAATAGTGACTTTCCTTACCAGAAAACAACTCTTCCTCGTAGGACCAAAAACTGCATGTGATTCAACTCCATTTAGGACTGGGAAACAAACGCTAGCTCGCCTTACAAGAAACACACTCTGCTTTTGAGAAAAGAGCTGTCTTCTACTCTACTGTGTTTCCTATAGGGCCAGTACAGTGAGCTTGCTCAGAACAAAAGAACTGTGCTTGTACACAAATGGCTATATCCAGTTCAATTCTGCTTAGGAAACTGACAAGAACAGTAGCTCCTCTTCAGTCCAATACACTGTACTTGCTGGGAACAGACGCGAGTGCTATTTGCACTGTGTATGGCAATGGGAGCGCAATAGTGACTTTCCTTACCAAAAAACAACTCTTGCTCGTAGGACCTGAAACTGCATGTGATTCAACTCCATTTAGGACTGGGAAACAAACGCTAGCTCGCCTTACAAAAAACACACTCTGCTTTTGAGGAAAGAGCACACTTCTACTCTACTGTGTTTCCTATAGGGCCAGAACAGTGAGCTTGCTGAGTACAAAAGAACTGTGCTTCCTACACACATGGGCCATATCTAGTTCAACTCTGCTTAGGAAACTGACAAAAACAGTAGCTCCTCTTCAGTCAAATACACTGTACTTGCTGGGAACAGACGCGAGGGCTATTTGCACTATATATGGCAATGGGAGCACTATAGTGACTCTTCTTACCAGAAAACAACTCATGCTCGTAGGACCAGAAACTGCATGTGATTCAACTCCATTTAGGACTGGGAAACAAACGCCAGCTCGCCTTACGAAAAACACACTCTGCTTTTGAGAATAGGGCACACATCTCCTCTACTGTGTTTCCTGTGGGTTCCAAACATTGAGCTTGCTCAGAACAAAAGAACTGTGCTTCCTACACATGGGTCATATCTAGTTCAACTCTGCTTAGAAAACTGACAAGAACAGTAGCTCCTCTTCAGACCAATATACTGTACTTGCTGGAAACAGACGCGAGTGCTATTTGTACTGTGTATGGCAATGGGAGCACAATAGTGACTATTCTTACTAGAAAACAACTCTTGCTCGTAGGACCAGAAACTGCATGTGATTCAACTCCAATTAAAATTGGGAAACAAATGCAGGCTCGCCTTACAAGAAACACACTCTGCTTTTGAGAATAGGGCACACACCTACTCTACTGTGTTTCCTATGGGGTCCAAACAGTGAGCTTGCTCAGAACAAATGAAATGTGCTTCCTACACACACGGGTCATATCTAGTCCAACTCTGCTTAGGAAACTGACAAGAACAGTAGCTCCACTTCAGTCCAATACACTGTACTTGCTGGGAACAGACGCCAGTGCTATTTGCACTTTCTATGACAATGGGAGCCCAATAGTGACTTTTCTTACCAGAAAAAACTCTTGCTTCTAGGACCAGAAACTGCATGGGATTCAAATCCATTTAGGACTGGGAAGCAATCGATAGCTCGCCTTACAAGAAACACACTCTGCTTTTCAGAAAAGAGCACTCTTCTACTCTACTGTGTTTCCTATGGGGTCCGAACACTGAGCATGCTCAGAACAAAAGAACTGTGCTTCCTATACACACGGGCCATATCTAGTTCAACTCTGCTTAGGAAACTGACAAAAACAGTAGATCCCCTTCAGTCCAATACACTGTACTTGCTGGGAATAGACGCGAGTGCTATTTGCACGGTGTTCGGCATTGGGAGCGCAATAGTGACTCTTTTTACCAGAAAACAACTCTTGCTCGTAGGACCAGAAACTGCATGTGATTCAACTCCACTTAGGACTGGGAAACAAATGCTAGCTTGCCTTACAAGAAACAACCTCTGCTTTTGAGAAAAGGGCACACTTCTACTCTACTGTGTTTCCTATAGGGCCAGAACAATGAGCTTGCTCAGACCAAAAGAACTGTGTTTCCTACACACACGGGCCATATCTAGTTCAACTCTGCTTAGGAAACTGACGAGAACAGTAGCTCCTCTTCAGTCCAATACACTGTACTTGCTGGGAACAGACGCGAGTGCTATTTGCACTGTGGACAGCAATGGGAGCACAATAGTGACTCTTCTTACCAAAAAACAACTCTTGCTCGTATGACCAGAAACTGCATGTGATTCAACTCCATTTAGGATTGGGAAACAAACGTCAGCTCGCCTTACAAGGAACACACTCTGCTTTTGATAATAGGGCACACATCTACTCTACGGTGTTTCCTATAGGGCCAGAACAGTTAGCTTGCTCAGAACAGAAGAAATGTGCTTCATACACACACGGGCCATATCTAGTTCAACTCTGCTTAGGAACCTGACAAGAACAGTAGATCCTCTTCAGTCCAATACACTGTACATGCTGGGAACAAATGCCAGTGCTATTTGCCCTGTGTATGACAATGGGAGCGCAATAGTGACTCTTCTTACCAGAAAAAACTCTTGCTCGTAGGACCAGAAACTGCATGTGATTCAAATCCATTTAGGATGGGGAAACAAACGCTAGCTCGCCTTACAAGAAACACACTCTGTTTTGAGAAAAGAGTACTCTTCTACTCTACTGTGTTTCCTATAGTGCCAGAACAGTGAGCTTGCTCAGAACAGAAGAAATGTGCTTCATACACACACGGGCCATATCTAGTTCAACTCTGCTTAGGAACCTGACAAGAACAGTAGATCCTCTTCAGTCCAATACACTGTACATGCTGGGAACAAATGCCAGTTCTATTTGCCCTGTGTATGACAATGGGAGCCCAATAGTGACTTTCCTTACCAGAATAAAACTCTTGCTCCTAGGACCAGAAACTGCATGAGATTCAACTCCGTTTCTGACTGGGAAACAAACAATAGCCAGCCTTACAAGAAACACACTCTGCTTTTGAGAAAAGAGCACTCTTCTTCTCTACTATGTGACCTAAGGGTTCCGAACAGTGAGCTTGCTCAGAACAAAAGAACTGTGCTTCCTACGCACACGGGCCATATCTAGTTCAACTCTGCTTAGGAAACTGTCAAGAACAGTAGCTCCTCTTCAGTCCAATACACTGTACTTGCTGGGAACATCGCAAGTGATATTTGCACTGTGTACGTCAATGGGAGCACAATAGTGACTTTCCTTACCAGAAAACTACTCTTCCTCGTAGGACCAAAAACTGCATGTGATTCAACTCCATTTAGTACTGGGAAACAAACGCTAGCTCGCCTTACAAGAAACACACTCTGCTTTTGAGGAAAGAGCACTCTTCTACTCTACTGTGTTTCCTATAGGGCCAGAACAGTGAGCTTGCTCAGAACAAAGAACTGTGCTTCCTACACACATGGGCCATATCTAGTTCAACTCTGCTTAGGAAACTGACAAGAACAGTAGCTCCTCTTCAGTCCAATACACTGTACTTGCTGGGAACAGACGCGAGGGCTATTTGCACTGTGTATGGCAATGGGAGCGCAATAGTGACTTTCCTTACCAAAAAACAACTCTTGCTCGTAGGACCTGAAACTGCATGTGATTCAACTCCATTTAGGACTGGGAAACAAACGCTAGCTCGCCTTACAAAAAACACACTCTGCTTTTGAGAAAAGAGCACTCTTCTACTCTACTGTGTTTCCTATAGGGCCAGAACAGTGAGCTTGCTGAGTACAAAAGAACTGTGCTTCCTACACACATGGGCCATATCTAGTTCAACTCTGCTTAGGAAACTGACAAAAACAGTAGCTCCTCTTCAGTCAAATACACTGTACTTGCTGGGAACAGACGCGAGGGCTATTTGCAGTATGTATGGAAATGGGAGCACTATAGTGACTCTTCTTACCAGAAAACAACTCTTGCTCGTAGGACCAGAATCTGCATGTGATTCAACTCCATTTAGGATTGGGAAACAAACGCTAGCTCGCCTTACAAGAAACACACTCTGCTTTTGGGAAAAGAGCACTCTACTACTCTACTGTGTTTCCTGTGGGTTCCAAACAGTGAGCTTGCTCAGAACAAAAGAACTGTGCTTCCTTCACATGGGTCATATCTAGTTCAACTCTGCTTAGAAAACTGACAAGAACTGTAGCTCCTCTTCAGACCAATAAACTGTACTTGCTGGAATCATACGCGAGTGCTATTTGTACTGTGTATGGCAATGGGAGCGCAATAGTGACTCTTCATACCAGAAAACAACTCATGCTCGTAGGACCAGAAACTGCATGTGATTCAACTCCATTTAGGACTGGGAAACAAACGCCAGCTCGCCTTACAAGAAACACACTCTGCTTTTGAGAATAGGGCACACATCTCCTCTACTGTGTTTCCTGTGGGTTCCAAACAGTGAGCTTGCTCAGAACAAAAGAACTGTGCTTCCTACACATGGGTCATATCTAGTTCAACTCTGCTTAGAAAACTGACAAGAACAGTAGCTCCTCTTCAGACCAATATACTGTACTTGCTGGAAACAGACGCGAGTGCTATTTGTACTGTGTATGGCAATGGGAGCACAATAGTGGCTCTTCTTACCATAAAACAACTCTTGCTCGTAGGACCAGAAACTGCATGTGATTCAACTCCATTTAAAATTGGGAAACAAATGCCAGCTCGCCTTACAAGAAACACACTCTGCTTTTGAGAATAGGGCACACACCTACTCTACTGTGTTTCCTATGGCGTCCAAACAGTGAGCTTGCTCAGAACAAATGAAATGTTCTTCCTACACACACGGGTCATATCTAGTCCAACTCTGATTAGGAAACTGACAAGAACAGTAGCTCCTCTTCAGTCCAATACACTATACATGCTGGGAACAGACACAAGTGCTATTTGCACTGTGTATGACAATGGGAGCGCAATAGTCACTTTTCTTACCAGAAAAAACTTTTGCTTGTGACCAGAAACTGCATGTGATTCAAATCCATTTAGGACTGGGAAGCAAACGCTAGCTCGCCTTACAAGAAACACACTCTGCTTTTGAGAATAGGGCACACATTTACTCTACTGTGTTTCCTATGGGGTCCAAACAGTGAGCTTGCTCAGAACAAAAGAACTGTGCTTCCTACACACACGGGCCATATCTAGTTCAATTCTGCTTATGAAACTGACAAGAATGGTAGATCCTCTTCAGTCCAATACATTGTACTTGCTGGGAACAGACGCCAGTGCTATTTACCCTGTGTATGACAATGGGAGCCCAATAGTGACTTTTCTTACCAGAAAAAACTCTTGCTTCTAGGACTAGAAACTGCATGTGATTCAAATCCATTTAGGACTGGGAAGCAAACGCTAGCTCGCCTTACAAGAAACACACTCTGCTTTTGAGAAAAGAGCACTCTTCTACTCTACTGTGTTTCCTATGGGGTTCGAACAGTGAGCATGCTCAGAACAAAAGAACTGTGCTTCCTATAAACACGGGCCATATCTAGTTCAACTCTGCTTAGGAAACTGACAAGAACAGTAGATCCCCTTCAGTCCAATACACTGTACTTGCTGGGAACAGACACGAGTGCTATTTGCACTGTGTATGGCAATGGGAGCGCAATAGTGACTTTCCTTACCAGAAAACAACTCTTGCTCGTAGGAACTGAAACTGCATGTGATTCAACTCCATTTAGTACTGGGAAACAAACGCTAGCTCGCCTTACAAGAAACACACTCTGCTTTTGAGGAAAGAGCACTCTTCTTCTCTACTGTGTTTCCTATAGGGCCAGAACAGTGAGCTTGCTCAGAACAAAGAACTGTGCTTCCTACACACATGGGCCATATCTAGTTCAACTCTGCTTAGGAAACTTACAAGAACAGTAGCTCCTCTTCAGTCCAACACACTGTACTTGCTGGGAACAGACGCGAGTGCTATTTGCACTGTGTATGGCAATGGGAGCGCAATAGTGACTCTTCTTACCAAAAAACAACTCTTGCTCGTAGGACCTGAAACTGTATGTGATTCAACTCCATTTAGGACTGGGAAACAAACGCTAGCTCGCCTTACAAAAAACACACTCTGCTTTTGAGGAAAGAGCACTCTTCTACTCTACTGTGTTTCCTATAGGGCCAGAACAGTGAGCTTGCTGAGTACAAAAGAACTGTGCTTCCTACACACATGGGCCATATCTAGTTCAACTCTGCTTAGGAAACTGACAAAAACAGTAGCTCCTCTTCAGTCAAATACACTGTACTTGCTGGGAACAGACGCGAGGGCTATTTGCACTATGTATGGCAATGGGAGCACTATAATGACTCTTCTTACCAGAAAACAACTCTTGCTCGTTGGACCAGAATCTGCATGTGATTCAACTCCATTTAGGATTGGGAAACAAACGCTAGCTAGCCTTACAAGAAACACACTCTGCTTTTGGGAAAAGAGCACTCTACTACTCTACTGTGTTTTCTATGTGGTCCGAACAGTGAGCTTGCTGAGAACAAAAGAACTGTGCTTCCTACACACATGGGCCATATCTAGTTCAATTCTGCTTAGGAAACTGACAAGAACTGTAGCTCCTCTTCAGACCAATAAACTGTACTTGCTGGAATCATACGCAAGTGCTATTTGTACTGTGTATGGCAATGGGAGCGCAATAGTGACTCTTCTTACCAGAAAACAACTCATGCTCGTAGGACCAGAAACTGCATGTGATTCAACTCCATTTAGGACTGGGAAACAAACGCCAGCTCGCCTTACAAGAAACACACTCTGCTTTTGAGAATAGGGCACACATCTCTTCTACTGTGATTCCTGTGGGTTCCAAACAGTGAGCTTGCTCAGAACAAAAGAACTGTGCTTCCTACACATGGGTCATATCTAGTTCAACTCTGCTTAGAAAACTGACAAGAACAGTAGCTCCTCTTCAGACCAATATACTGTACTTGCTGGAAACAGACGCGAGTGCTATTTGTACTGTGTATGGCAATGGGAGCACAATAGTGACTCTTCTTACCAGAAAACAACTCTTGCTCGTAGGACCAGAAACTGCATGTGATTCAACTCCATTTAAAATTGGGAAACAAATGCCAGCTCGCCTTACAAGAAACACACTCTGCTTTTGAGAATAGGGCACACACCTACTCTACTGTGTTTCCTATTGCGTCCAAACAGTGAGCTTGCTCAGAACAAATGAAATGTGCTTCCTACACACACGGGTCATATCTAGTCCAACTCTGATTAGGAAACTGACAAGAACAGTAGCTCCTCTTCAGTCCAATACACTATACTTGCTGGGAACAAACACAAGTGCTATTTGCACTGTGTATGACAATGGGAGCGCAATAGTCACTTTTCTTACCAGAAAAAACTTTTGCTTGTGACCAGAAACTGCATGTGATTCAAATCCATTTAGGACTGGGAAGCAAACGCTAGCTCGCCTTACAAGAAACACACTCTGCTTTTGAGAATAGGGCACACATTTACTCTACTGTGTTTCCTATGGGGTCCAAACAGTGAGCTTGCTCAGAACAAAAGAACTGTGCTTCCTACACACACGGGCCATATCTAGTTCAATTCTGCTTATGAAACTGACAAGAACAGTAGATCCTCTTCAGTCCAATACATTGTACTTGCTGGGAACAGACGCCAGTGCTATTTACCCTGTGTATGACAATGGGAGCCCAATAGTGACTTTTCTTACCAGAAAAAACTCTTGCTTCTAGGACTAGAAACTGCATGTGATTCAAATCCATTTAGGACTGGGAAGCAAACGCTAGCTCGCCTTACAAGAAACACACTCTGCTTTTGAGAAAAGAGCACTCTTCTACTCTACTGTGTTTCCTATGGGGTCCGAACAGTGAGCATGCTCAGAACAAACGAACTGTGCTTCCTATACACACGGGCCATATCTAGTTCAACTCTGCTTAGGAAACTGACAAGAACAGTAGATCCCCTTCAGTCCAATACACTGTACTTGCTGGGAATAGATGCGAGTGCTATTTGCACTGTGTTCGGCATTGGGAGCGCAATAGTGACTCTTTTTACCAGAAAACAACTCTTGCTCGTATGACCAGAAACTGCATGTGATTCAACTCCATTTAGGATTGGGAAACAAACGCCAGCTCGCCTTACAAGAAACACACTCTGCTTTTGAGAATAGGGCACACATCTACTCTACGGTATTTCCTATAGGGCCAGAAAGTGAGCTTGCTCAGAACAGAAGAAATGTGCTTCATACACACACGGGCCATATCTAGTTCAACTCTGCTTAGGAAACTTACAAGAACAGTAGCTCCTCTTCAGTCCAACACACTGTACTTGCTGGGAACAGACGCGAGTGCTATTTGCACTGTGTATGGCAATGGGAGCGCAATAGTGACTCTTCTTACCAAAAAACAACTCTTGCTCGTAGGACCTGAAACTGTATGTGATTCAACTCCATTTAGGACTGGGAAACAAACGCTAGCTCGCCTTACAAAAAACACACTCTGCTTTTGAGGAAAGAGCACTCTTCTACTCTACTGTGTTTCCTATAGGGCCAGAACAGTGAGCTTGCTGAGTACAAAAGAACTGTGCTTCCTACACACATGGGCCATATCTAGTTCAACTCTGCTTAGGAAACTGACAAAAACAGTAGCTCCTCTTCAGTCAAATACACTGTACTTGCTGGGAACAGACGCGAGGGCTATTTGCACTATGTATGGCAATGGGAGCACTATAATGACTCTTCTTACCAGAAAACAACTCTTGCTCGTTGGACCAGAATCTGCATGTGATTCAACTCCATTTAGGATTGGGAAACAAACGCTAGCTAGCCTTACAAGAAACACACTCTGCTTTTGGGAAAAGAGCACTCTACTACTCTACTGTGTTTTCTATGTGGTCCGAACAGTGAGCTTGCTGAGAACAAAAGAACTGTGCTTCCTACACACATGGGCCATATCTAGTTCAATTCTGCTTAGGAAACTGACAAGAACTGTAGCTCCTCTTCAGACCAATAAACTGTACTTGCTGGAATCATACGCAAGTGCTATTTGTACTGTGTATGGCAATGGGAGCGCAATAGTGACTCTTCTTACCAGAAAACAACTCATGCTCGTAGGACCAGAAACTGCATGTGATTCAACTCCATTTAGGACTGGGAAACAAACGCCAGCTCGCCTTACAAGAAACACACTCTGCTTTTGAGAATAGGGCACACATCTCTTCTACTGTGATTCCTGTGGGTTCCAAACAGTGAGCTTGCTCAGAACAAAAGAACTGTGCTTCCTACACATGGGTCATATCTAGTTCAACTCTGCTTAGAAAACTGACAAGAACAGTAGCTCCTCTTCAGACCAATATACTGTACTTGCTGGAAACAGACGCGAGTGCTATTTGTACTGTGTATGGCAATGGGAGCACAATAGTGACTCTTCTTACCAGAAAACAACTCTTGCTCGTAGGACCAGAAACTGCATGTGATTCAACTCCATTTAAAATTGGGAAACAAATGCCAGCTCGCCTTACAAGAAACACACTCTGCTTTTGAGAATAGGGCACACACCTACTCTACTGTGTTTCCTATTGCGTCCAAACAGTGAGCTTGCTCAGAACAAATGAAATGTGCTTCCTACACACACGGGTCATATCTAGTCCAACTCTGATTAGGAAACTGACAAGAACAGTAGCTCCTCTTCAGTCCAATACACTATACTTGCTGGGAACAAACACAAGTGCTATTTGCACTGTGTATGACAATGGGAGCGCAATAGTCACTTTTCTTACCAGAAAAAACTTTTGCTTGTGACCAGAAACTGCATGTGATTCAAATCCATTTAGGACTGGGAAGCAAACGCTAGCTCGCCTTACAAGAAACACACTCTGCTTTTGAGAATAGGGCACACATTTACTCTACTGTGTTTCCTATGGGGTCCAAACAGTGAGCTTGCTCAGAACAAAAGAACTGTGCTTCCTACACACACGGGCCATATCTAGTTCAATTCTGCTTATGAAACAGACAAGAACAGTAGATCCTCTTCAGTCCAATACATTGTACTTGCTGGGAACAGACGCCAGTGCTATTTACCCTGTGTATGACAATGGGAGCCCAATAGTGACTTTTCTTACCAGAAAAAACTCTTGCTTCTAGGACTAGAAACTGCATGTGATTCAAATCCATTTAGGACTGGGAAGCAAACGCTAGCTCGCCTTACAAGAAACACACTCTGCTTTTGAGAAAAGAGCACTCTTCTACTCTACTGTGTTTCCTATGGGGTCCGAACAGTGAGCATGCTCAGAACAAACGAACTGTGCTTCCTATACACACGGGCCATATCTAGTTCAACTCTGCTTAGGAAACTGACAAGAACAGTAGATCCCCTTCAGTCCAATACACTGTACTTGCTGGGAATAGATGCGAGTGCTATTTGCACTGTGTTCGGCATTGGGAGCGCAATAGTGACTCTTTTTACCAGAAAACAACTCTTGCTCGTATGACCAGAAACTGCATGTGATTCAACTCCATTTAGGATTGGGAAACAAACGCTAGCTCGCCTTACAAGAAACACACTCTGCTTTTGAGAAAAGAGCACTCTTCTACTCTACTGTGTTTCCTATGGGGTCCGAACAGTGAGCATGCTCAGAACAAACGAACTGTGCTTCCTATACACACGGGCCATATCTAGTTCAACTCTGCTTAGGAAACTGACAAGAACAGTAGATCCCCTTCAGTCCAATACACTGTACTTGCTGGGAATAGATGCGAGTGCTATTTGCACTGTGTTCGGCATTGGGAGCGCAATAGTGACTCTTTTTACCAGAAAACAACTCTTGCTCGTATGACCAGAAACTGCATGTGATTCAACTCCATTTAGGATTGGGAAACAAACGCCAGCTCGCCTTACAAGAAACACACTCTGCTTTTGAGAATAGGGCACACATCTACTCTATGGTATTTCCTATAGGGCCAGAAAGTGAGCTTGCTCAGAACAGAAGAAATGTGCTTCATACACACACGGGCCATATCTAGTTCAACTCTGCGTAGGAACCTGACAAGAACAGTAGATCCTCTTCAGTATAAATACACTGTACATGCTGGGAACAAATGCCAGTGCTATTTGCCCTGTGTATGACAATGGGAGCGCAATAGTGACTCTTCTTACCAGAAAAAACTCTTGCTCGTAGGACCAGAAACTGCATGTGATTCAAATCCATTTAGGACGGGGAAACAAACGCTAGCTTGCCTTACAAGAAACACACTCTGTTTTGAGAAAAGAGCACTCTTCTACTCTACTGTGTTTCCTATAGCGCCAGAACAGTGAGCTTGCTCAGAACAGAAGAAATGTGCTTCATACACACACGGGCCATATCTAGTTCAACTCTGCTTAGGAACCTGACAAGAACAGTAGATCCTCTTCAGTCCAATACACTGTACATGCTGGGAACAAATGCCAGTGGTATTTGCCCTGTGTATGACAATGGGAGCCCAATAGTGACTTTCCTTACCAGAATACAACCCTTGCTCGTAGGATCAGAAATTACATGAGATTCAACTCCGTTTCTGACTGGGAAACAAACAATAGCCAGCCTTACAAGAAACACACTCTGCTTTTGAGAAAAGAGCACTCTTCTTCTCTACTATGTGTCCTAAGGGTTACAAACAGTGAGCTTGCTCAGAACAAAAGAACTGTGCTTCCTACGCACACGGGCCATATCTAGTTCAACTCTGCTTAGGAAACTGTCAAGAACAGTAGCTCCTCTTCAGTCCAATACACTGTACTTGCTGGGAACAGACGCAAGTGCTATTTGCACTGTGTATGTCAATGGGATCACAATAGTGACTTTCCTTACCAGAAAACAATTCTTCCTCGTAGGACCAAAAACTGCATGTGATTCAACTCCATTTAGGACTGGGAAACAAACGCTAGCTCGCCTTACAAGAAACACACTCTGCTTTTGAGAAAAGAGCTGTCTTCTACTCTACTGTGTTTCCTATAGGGCCAGTACAGTGAGCTTGCTCAGAACAAAAGAACTGTGCTTCCTACACAAATGGCTATATCCAGTTCAATTCTGCTTAGGAAACTGACAAGAACAGTAGCTCCTCTTCAGTCCAATACACTGTACTTGCTGGGAACAGACGCGAGTGCTATTTGCACTGTGTATGGCAATGGGAGCGCAATAGTGACTTTCCTTACCAGAAAACAACTCTTGCTCGTAGGAACTGAAACTGCATGTGATTCAACTCCATTTAGTACTGGGAAAGAAACTCTAGCTCGCCTTACAAGAAACACACTCTGCTTTTGAGGAAAGAGCACTCTTCTACTCTACTGTGTTTCCTATAGGGCCAGAACAGTGAACTTGCTCAGAACAAAGAACTGTGCTTCCTACACACATGGGCCATATCTCGTTCAACTCTGCTTAGGAAACTGACAAGAACAGTAGCTCCTCTTCAGTCCAATACACTGTACTTCCTGGGAACAGACGCGAGTGCTATTTGCACTGTGTATGGAAATGGGAGCACAATAGTGACTTTCCCTACCAAAAAACAACTCTTGCTCGTAGGACCTGAAACTGTATGTGATTCAACTTCATTTAGGACTGGGAAACAAACGCTAGCTCGCCTTACAAAAAACACACTCTGCTTTTGAGGAAAGAGCACTCTTCTACTCTACTGTGTTTCCTATAGGGCCAGAACAGTGAGCTTGCTGAGTACAAAAGAACTGTGCTTCCTACATACATGGGCCATATCTAGTTCAACTCTGCTTAGGAAACTGACAAAAACAGTAGCTCCTCTTCAGTCAAATACACTGTACTTGCTGAGAACAGACGCGAGGGGCTATTTGCACTATGTATGGCAATGGGAGCACTATAGTGACTTTTCTTACCAGAAAACAACTCTTGCTCGTAGGACCAGAATCTGCATGTGATTCAACTCCATTTAGGATTGGGAAACAAACGCTAGCTCGCCTTACAAGAAACACACTCTGCTTTTGAGAATAGAGCACTCTACTACTCTACTGTGTTTTCTATGTGGTCCGAACAGTGAGCTTGCTGAGAACAAAAGAACTGTGCTTCCTACACACACGGGCCATATCTAGTTCAATTCTGCTTAGGAAACTGACAAGAACTGTAGCTCCTCTTCAGACCAATAAACTGTACTTGCTGGAAACATAAGCGAGTGCTATTTGTACTGTGTACGGCAATGGGAGCGCAATAGTGACTCTTCTTACCAGAAAACAACTCATGCTCGTAGGACCAGAAACTGCATGTGATTCAACTCCATTTAGGACTGGGAAACAAACTCCAGCTCGCCTTACAAGAAACACACTCTGCTTTTGAGAATAGGGCACACATCTCCTCTACTGTGTTTCCTGTGGGTTCCAAACAGTGAGCTTGCTCAGAACAAAAGAACTGTGCTTCCTACACATGGGTCATATCTAGTTCAACTCTGCTTAGAAAACTGACAAGAACAGTAGCTGCTCTTCAGACCAATATACTGTACTTGCTGGAAACAGACGCGAGTGCTATTTGTACTGTGTATGGCAATGGGAGCGCAATAGTGACTCTTCTTACCAGAAAACAACTCATGCTCGTAGGACCAGAAACTGCATGTGATTCAACTCCATTTAGGATTGGGAAACAAACTCCAGCTCGCCTTACAAGAAACACACTCTGCTTTTGAGAATAGGGCACACATCTCCTCTACTGTGTTTCCTGTGGGTTCCAAACAGTGAGCTTGCTCAGAACAAAAGAATTGTGCTTCCTACACATGGGTCATATCTAGTTCAACTCTGCTTAGAAAACTGACAAGAACAGTAGCTGCTCTTCAGACCAATATACTGTACTTGCTGGAAACAGACGCGAGTGCTATTTGTACTGTGTATGGCAATGGGAGCACTATAGTGACTTTTCTTACCAGAAAAAACTCTTGCTTCTAGGACTAGAAACTGCATGTGATTCAAATCCACTTAGGACTGGGAAGAAAACGCTAGCTCGCCTTACAAGAAACACACTCTGCTTTTGAGAAAAGAGCACTCTTCTACTCTACTGTGTTTCCTAGGGGTCCGAACAGTGAGCATGCTCAGAACAAAAGAACTGTGCTTCCTATACACACGGGCCATATCTAGTTCAACTCTGCTTAGGAAACTGACAAGAACAGTAGATCCCCTTCAGTCCAATACACTGTCCTTGCTGGGAATAGACGCGAGTGCTATTTGCACTGTGTACGGAATTGGGAGCGCAATAGTGACTCTTTTTACCAGAAAACAACTCTTGCTCGTAGGACCAGAAACTGCATGTGATTCAACTCAACTTATGACTGGGAAACAAACGCTAGCTTGCCTTACAAGAAAAAAGCTCTGCTTTTGAGAAAAGGGCACACTTCTACTCTACTGTGTTTCCTATAGGGCCAGAACAATGAGCTTGCTCAGACCAAAAGAACTGTGCTTCCTACACACACGGGCCATATCTAGTTCAACTCTGCTTATGAAACTGACGAGAACAGTAGCTCCTCTTCAGTCCATACACTGTACTTACTGGGAACAGACGCGAGTGTTTTTGCACTGTGTACAGCAATGGGAGCACAATAGTGACTCTTCTTACCAGAAAACAACTCTTGCTCGTAGGACCAGAAACTGCATGAGATTCAACTCTGTTTCTGAGTGTGAAACAAACAATAGCCAGCCTTACAAGAAACACACTCTGCTTTTGAGAAAAGAGCACTCTTCTTCTCTACTATGTGTCCTATGGGTTCCCAACAGTGAGCTTGCTCAGAACAAAAGAACTGTGCTTCCTACTCACACGGGCCATATCTAGTTCAACTCTGCTTAGGAACCTGTCAAGAACAGTAGCTCCTCTTCAGTCCAATACACTGTACTTGCTGGGAACAGACACAAGTGCTATTTGCACTGTGTATGTCAATGGGAACGCAATAGTGACTTTCCTTACCAGAAAACAACTCTTCCTCGTAGGACCAAAAACTGCATGTGATTCAACTCCATTTAGGACTGGGAAACAAACGCTAGCTCGCCTTACAAGAAACACACTCTGCTTTTGAGAAAAGAGCTGTCTTCTACTCTACTGTGTTTCCTATAGGGCCAGAACAGTGAGCTTGCTGAGTACAAAAGAACTGTGCTTCCTACACACATGGGCCATATCTAGTTCAACTCTGATTAGGAAACTGACGAGAACAGTAGCTCATCATCAGTCCAATACACTGTACTTGCTGGGAACAAATGCGAGTGCAATTTGCACTGTGTAATGCAATGGGAGCACAATAGTGACTCTTCTTACCAGAAAACAACTCTTGCTCTTAGGACCAGTAACTGCATTTGATTCACCTCCATTTAGGACTGGGAAAAAAAACACTAGCGCGACTTACAAGAAACAAACTCTGCTTTTGAGAAAAGAGCACTCTTCTACTCTACTGTATTTCCTATGGGGTCCGAACAGTGAGCTTGCTCAGAACAAAAGAAATGTACTTCCTGCACACATGGCCATATCTAGTTCAATTCTGCTTGGGAAACTGACAAGAACAGTAGATCCTCTTCAGTGCAATACACTGTACATGCTGGGAAAAGAAGCCAGTGCTATATGCCCTGTGTATGACAATGGGAGCACAATAGTGACTCTTCTTACCCGAAAACATCTCTTGCTCATAGGAACAGAAACTGCATGTGTTTCAACTCCATTTAGTACTTGGAAACAAACACTAGCTCGCCTTACAAGAAACACACTCTGCTTTTGAGAAAAGAGCACTCTGCTACTCTACTGTGTTTCCTATAGGGCCAGAACAGTGAGCTTGCTCAGAACAAAAGAACTGTGCTTCCTACACACACGGGCTATATCTAGTTGAACTCTGCATAGGAAACTGACAAGAACAGTAGATCCTCCTCAGTCCAATACACTGTACATGCTGCGAAAAGACGCCAGTGCTATTTGCCCTGCGTATGACAATGCGAGCGCAATAGTGACTCTTCTTACCAGAAAACTACTCTTGCTTGTAGGACCAGAAACTGCATGTGATTCAACTCCATTTAGGTCTGGGAAGCAAACGCTATCTAGCCTTACAAGAAACACACTCTGCTTTTGAGAAAAGAGCACTGAGTTTCCTATGGGGTCCGCACAGTGAGCTTGCTCAGAAAAAAAGAGCTGTGCTTCCTATACACACGGGCCATATCTATTTCAACTCTGCTTAGGAAACTGACAAGAACAGTAGATCCTCTTCAGTCCAATACACTGTACATGCTGGGAAAAGACGCAAGTGCTATTTGCCCTGTATATGACATTGCGAGCTCAATAGTGACTCTTCTTACCAGAAAACCACTCTTGCTTGTAGGACCAGAAACTGCATGTGATTCAACTCCATTTAGGTCTGGGAAGCAAACGCTATCTAGCCTTACAAGAAACACACTCTGCTTTTGAGAAAAGAGCACTCTTCTACTCTACTGTGTTTCCTATGTGGTCCGAACAATTAGCTTGCTCAGAACAAAAGAACTGTGCTTCCTACACACAGGGGCCATATCTAGTTCAACTCTACTTAGGAAAATGAAAAGAACAGTAGATCCTCTTCAGTCCAATACGCTGTACATGATGGGTACAGACGCCAGTGCTATTTGCACTGTGTATGGCAATGGGAGCGCAATAGTGACTCTTCTTACCAAAAAATAACTCTACTCGTAGGACCAGAAACTGCATGTGATTCAACTCCATTTAAGACTGGGAAACAGAAGCTAGCTCGCCTTGCAAGAAACACACTCTGCTTTTGAGAAAAGGGCACTCTTCTACTCTACTGTGTGTCCTATGGGTTCCGAACAGTGAGCTTGCTCAGAACAAAAGAACTGTGCTTCCTACACACACGGCCCATATCTAGTTCAATTCTGCTTAGGAAACTGACAAGAACAGTAGCTCCTCTTCAGTCCAATACACTGCACTTGCTGGGAACAGACGCAAGTGCTATTTGCACTGTGTATGGCAATGGGAGCGCAATAGTGACTTTCCTTACCAGAAAACAACTCTTGCTCGTAGGACCAGAAACTGCATGTGTATTTCATCTCCATTTAGGACTGGGAAACAAACTCTAGCTCGCCTTACAAGAAACACACTCTGCTTTTGAGAAAAATGCACTCATCTACTCTACTGTGTTTCCTATGGGGTCCGAACAGTGAGCTTGCTCAGAAGCAAAGAACTGTGCTTCTTACACACACGCGCCTTATCTAGTTCATCTCTGCTTAGGAAACTGATGAGAACAGTAGCTCCTCTTCAGTCCAATACACTGTACTTACTGGGAAGAGACGCGAGTGCTATTTGCACTGTGTATGGCAATGGGAGCGCAATAGCGACTCTTCCTACCAGAAAACATCCCTTGCTCGTAGGACCAGAAACTGCATGTGATAAAACTCCATGTAGGACTGGTAAACAAACGCTAGCTCGCCTTACAAGAAACACACTCTGCTTTTGAGAAAAGAGCACTCTTCTACTCTACTGTGTTTCCTATGGGGTCCAAACAGTGAGCTTGCTCAGAACAAAAGAACTGTGCTTCCTACATACACGGGCCATATCTAGATCAACTCTGCTTAGGAAACTGACAAGAACAGTAGATCCTCTTCAGTCCAATACACTGTACATGCTGGGTACAGACGCCAGTGCTATTTGCACAGTGTATGGCAATGGGAGCGCAATAGTGACTCTTCTTACCAGAAAAAAAACTCTTGCTCGTAGGACCAGAAACTGCATGTGATTCAACCCCATTTAGGACTGGGAAACAAACGCTAGCTCGCCTTACAAGAAACACACTCTGCATTTAAGAAAAGAGCACTCATCTACTCTACTGTGTTTCCTATGGGGTCCAAACAGTGAGCTTGCTCAGAACAAAAGAACTGTGCTTCCTACACACACGGGCCATATCTAGTTCAATTCTGCTTAGGAAACTAACAAGAACAGTAGCTCCTCTTCAGTCCAATACACTGTACTTGCTGGGAACAGACGCCAGTGCTATTTGCACTGTGTATCGCAATGGGAGCGCAATAGTGACTTTCCTTACCAGAAAAAAACTCTTGCTCGTAGGAACGGAAACTGCATGTGATTCAACTCCATTTAGGACTGTGAAACAAAGGCTAGCTCCCCTTACAAAAAACACACTCTGTTTTTGAGGAAAGAGCACTCTTCTACTCTACTGTGTTTTTTAGAGGGCCAGAACAGTGAGCTTGCTGAGTACAAAAGAACTGAGCTTCCTGCACACATGGGCCATATCTAGTTCAACTCTGCTTAGGAAACTGACAAGAACAGTAGCTGCTCTTCAGTCCAATACACTGTACTTGCTGGGAACAGACGCAAGGGCTATTTACATTGTGTATGGCAAAGGGAGCACAATAGTGACTCTTCTTACCAGAAAACCACTCTTGCTCGTATGACCAGACATTGCATGTGATTCAACTCCATTTAGGACTGGGAAACAAACGCTAGCTCGCCTTACAAGAAACACACTCTGCTTTTGAGAAAAGAGCACTCTTCTACTCTACTGTGTATCCTATGGGGTCCGAACAGTGAGCTTGATGAGAACAAAAGAACTGTGCTTCCTACACACACGGGCCATATCTAGTTCAACTCTGCTTAGGAAACTGAGAAGAACAGTAGATCCTCTTCAGTTCAATACGCTGTACATGCTGGGTACAGACGCCAGTGCTATTTGCACTGTGTATGGCAAAGGGGGCGCAATAGTGACTCTTCTTAGCAGAAAACAACTCTTGCTCGTAGGACCAGAAACTGCATGTGATTCAACTCCATTTAGGACTGGGAAACAAACGCTAGCTGGCCTTACAAGAAACACACTCTGCTTTTGAGAAAAATGCACTCTTCTACTCTACTTTGTTTCCTACGGGGTCCGAACAGTGAGCTTGCTCAGAACAAATGAACGGTGCTTCCTACACACACGGGCCATATCTAGTTCAAGTCTGCTTACGAAACTGACAAGAGCAGTAGCTCCTCTTCAGTCCAATACACTGTACTTGCTAGGAACAGACGTGAGGGCTATTTGCATTGTGTATGGCAAAGGGAGCGCAATAGTGACTCTTCTAACCAGAAAACAGCTCTTGCTCGTAGGACCAGAAACTGCATGTGTATTTCAACTCCATTTAGGACTGGGAAACAAACGCTAGCTCGCCTTACAAAAAACACACTCTGCTTTTGAGAAAAGAGCACTCCTCTACTCTACTGTGTTTTCTATGAGGTCCGAACAGTGAGCTTGCTGAGAACAAAAGAACTGTACTTCCTACACACACGGGCCATATCTAGTTCAACTCTTCTTAGGAAACTGACAAGAACAGTAGCTCCTCTTCAGTCCAATACACTGTACTTGCTGGGAACAGACGGGTGGGCTATTTGCACTGTGTATGTCAAAGGGAGCGCAATAGTGACTCTTCTTACCAGAAAACAACTCTTGCTCGTAGGACCAGAAACTGCATGTGTATTTCATCTCCATTTAGGACTGGGAAACAAACTCTAGCTCGCCTTACAAGAAACACACTCTGCTTTTGAGAAAAATGCACTCTTCTACTCTACTGTGTTTCCTATGGGGTTCGAAATGTGAGCTTGCTCAGAACAAAAGAACTGGGCTTCCTACACACACGGGCCATATCTAGTTCAACTCTGCTTAGGAAACTGACAAGAACAGTAGAACCTCTTCAGTCCAATAGACTGTACATGCAGGGAAGAGGCGCCAGTGCTATTTGCACTGTGTGTGACAATGGGAGCACAATAGTGACTCTTCTTACCAGAAAACAACTCTTGCTCGTATGACCAGAAACTGCATGTGACTCAACTCCATTTAGGACTGGGAAACAAACTCTAAGTCGCCTTACAAGAAACACACTCTGCTTTTGAGAAAAGAGCACTCTTCTACTCTACTGTGTTTCCTATGGGGTCCGAACAGTGAGCTTGCTGAGAACAAAAGAACTGTGCTTCCTACACACACGGGGCATATCTAGTTCAACTCTGCTAAGGAAACTGAAAAGAATAGTAGCTCCTCTTCAGTCCAACACTCTAATTGATTGGAACAGACACAAGTGTTATTTGTACTGTGTATGGCAATGGGAGCGCAATAGTGACTCTTCTTACCAAAAAATAACTCTACTCGTAGGACCAGAAACTGCATGTGATTCAAATTCATTTAAGACTGGGAAACAGAAGCTAGCTCGCCTTGCAGAAACACACTCTGCTTTTGAGAAAAGGGCACTCTTCTTCTCTACTATGTGTCCTATGGGTTCCGAACAGTGAGCTTGCTCAGAACAAAAGAACTGTGCTTCCTACACACTGCCCATATCTAGTTCAATTGTGCTTAGGAAACGGACAAGAACAGTAGATCCTCTTCAGTCCAATACACTGCACTTGCTGGGAACAGACGCAAGTGCTATTTGCACTGTGTATGGCAATGGGAGCGCAATAGTGACTTTCCTTACCAGAAAACAACTCTTGCTCAAAGGACCAAAAACTGCATGTGACTCAACTCCATTTAGGACTGGGAAGCAAACGCTAGGTCGCCTTACACTAAACACACTCGGCTTTTGAGAAAAGAGCACTCATCTACTCTACTGTGTTTCCTATGGGGTCCGAACAGTGAGCTTGCTCAGAACCAAAGAACTGTGCTTCTTACACACACGCGCCTTATCTAGTTCAACTCTGCTTAGGAAACTGATGAGAACAGTAGCTCCTCTTCAGTCCAATACACTGTACTTACTGGGAAGAGACGCGAGTGCTATTTGCACTGTGTATGGCAATGGGAGCGCAATAGCGACTCTTCCTACCAGAAAACATCCCTTGCTCGTTGGACCAGAAACTGCATGTGATAAAACTCCATGTAGGACTGGGAAACAAACGCTAGCTCGCCTTACAAGAAACACACTCTGCTTTTGAGAAAAGAGCACTCTTCTACTCTACTGTGTTTCCTATGGGGTCCAAACAGTGAGCTTGCTCAGAACAAAAGAACTGTGCTTCCTACATACACGGGCCATATCTAGATCAACTCTGCATAGGAAACTGACAAGAACAGTAGATCCTCTTCAGTCCAATACACTGTACATGCTGGGTACAGACGCCAGTGCTATTTGCACAGTGTATGGCAATGGGAGCGCAATAGTGACTCTTCTTACCAGAAAAAAAACTCTTGCTCGTAGGACCAGAAACTGCATGTGATTCAACTCCATTTAGGACTGGGAAACAAACGCTAGCTCGCCTTACAAGAAACACACTCTGCATTTAAGAAAAGAGCACTCATCTACTCTACTGTGTTTCCTATGGGGTCCAAACAGTGAGCTTGCTCAGAACAAAAGAACTGTGCTTCCTACACACACGGGCCATATCTAGTTCAATTCTGCTTAGGAAACTAACAAGAACAGTAGCTCCTCTTCAGTCCAATACACTGTACTTGCTGGGAACAGACGCCAGTGCTATTTGCACTGTGTATCGCAATGGGAGCGCAATAGTGACTTTCCTTACCAGAAAAAAACTCTTGCTCGTAGGAACGGAAACTGCATGTGATTCAACTCCATTTAGGACTGTGAAACAAAGGCTAGCTCCCCTTACAAAAAACACACTCTGTTTTTGAGGAAAGAGCACTCTTCTACTCTACTGTGTTTTTTAGAGGGCCAGAACAGTGAGCTTGCTGAGTACAAAAGAACTGAGCTTCCTGCACACATGGGCCATATCTAGTTCAACTCTGCTTAGGAAACTGACAAGAACAGTAGCTGCTCTTCAGTCCAATACACTGTACTTGCTGGGAACAGACGCGAGGGCTATTTACATTGTGTATGGCAAAGGGAGCACAATAGTGACTCTTCTTACCAGAAAACCACTCTTGCTCGTATGACCAGACATTGCATGTGATTCAACTCCATTTAGGACTGGGAAACAAACGCTAGCTCGCCTTACAAGAAACACACTCTGCTTTTGAGAAAAGAGCACTCTTCTACTCTACTGTGTATCCTATGGGGTCCGAACAGTGAGCTTGATGAGAACAAAAGAACTGTGCTTCCTACACACACGGGCCATATCTAGTTCAACTCTGCTTAGGAAACTGAGAAGAACAGTAGATCCTCTTCAGTTCAATACGCTGTACATGCTGGGTACAGACGCCAGTGCTATTTGCACTGTGTATGGCAAAGGGGGCGCAATAGTGACTCTTCTTAGCAGAAAACAACTCTTGCTCGTAGGACCAGAAACTGCATGTGATTCAACTCCATTTAGGACTGGGAAACAAACGCTAGCTGGCCTTACAAGAAACACACTCTGCTTTTGAGAAAAATGCACTCTTCTACTCTACTTTGTTTCCTACGGGGTCCGAACAGTGAGCTTGCTCAGAACAAATGAACGGTGCTTCCTACACACACGGGCCATATCTAGTTCAAGTCTGCTTACGAAACTGACAAGAACAGTAGCTCCTCTTCAGTCCAATACACTGTACTTGCTGGGAACAGACGCGAGTGCTATTTGCACTGTGTACGGCAATGGGAGCACAATAGTGACTCTTCTTACAAGAAAACAATTCTTGCTTGTAGGACCAGAAACTGCATGTGATTCAACTCCATTTAGGTCTGGGAAGCAAACGCTATCTTGCCTTACAAGAAACACACTCTGCTTTTGAGAAAAGAGCACTCTTCTACTCTACTGTGTTTCCTATAGGGCCAGAACAGTGAGCTTGCTCAGAACAAAAGAACTGTGCTTCCTACACACATGGCCATATCTAGTTCAATTGTGCTTAGGAAACTGACAAGAACAGTAGATCCTCTTCAGTCCAATACACTGTACATGCTGGGAACAGACGCCAGTGCTATTTACCCTGTGTATGACAATGGGAGCGCAATTGTGACTTTCCTTACCAGAAAACAACTCTTGCTTGTACGTCCAGAAACTGCATGTGATTCAACGCCATTTAGGACTGGGAAACAAATGCTATCTCAGCTTACAAGAAACACACTCTGCTTTTGAGAAAAGAGCACTCATCTACTCTACTGTGTTTCCTATAGGGCCAGAAAGTTAGTTTGCTCAGAACAAAAGAACTGTGCTTCCTATACACACGGGCCATATCTAGTTCAACTGTGCTTAGGAAACTGACAAGAACAGTAGATCCTCTTCAGTCCAATACACTGTACTTGCTGGAAACAGACGCGAGGGCTATTTGCACTGTGTATGGCAAAGGGAGCACAATAGTGACTCTTCTTACCAGAAAAAAACTCTTGCTCGTAGGACCAGAAACTGCATGTGTATTTCAACTCCATTTAGGACTGGGAAATAAACGCTAGCTGGCCTTACAAGAAACACACTCTGCTTTTGAGAAAAATGCACTCTTCTACTCTACGGTGTTTCCTATGGGGTCTGAACAGTGAGCTTGCTCAGAACAAAAGAACTGTGCTTCCTACACACGGGCCATATCTAGTTCAATTCTGCTTAGGAAACTGACAAGAACAGTAGCTCCTCTTCAGTCCAATACACTGTACTTGCTGGGAACAGACACGAGGGCTATTTGCACTGTGTATGGCAAAGGGAGCGCAATAGTGACTCTTCTTACCAGAAAACAACTCTTGCTCGTAGGACCAGAAACTGCATGTGTATTTCATCTCCATTTAGGACTGGGAAACAAACGCTAGCTCGCCTTACAAGAAACACACTCTGCTCTTGAGAAAAATTCACTCTTCTACTCTACTGTGTTTCCTATCGGGTTCGAAATGTGAGCTACTCAGAACAAAAGAACTATGCTTCCTACACACACGGGCCATATCTTGTTCAATTCTGCTTAGGAAACTGACAAGAACAGTAGAATCTCTTCAGTACAATAGACTGTACATGCTGGGAAGAGACGCCAGTGCTATTTGCCCTGTATGTGACAATGGGAGCACAATAGGGACTCTTCTTACCAGAAAACAACTCTTGCTCGTATGACCAGAAACTGCATGTGATTCAACTCCATTTAGGACTGGGAATCAAACGCTAGATCGCCTTACAAGAAACACACTCTGCTTTTGAGAAAAGAGCCCTCGTCTACTCTACTGTGTTTCCTATGGGGTTTGAACAGTGAGCTTGCTCAGAACAAAAGAACTGTGCTTCCTACACACACGGGCCATATCTAGTTCAACTCTGCTTAGGAAACTGACAAGAACAGTTGATCCTCTTGAGACCAATACGCTGTACATGGTGGGTACAGAAGCCAGTGCTATTTGCACTGTGTATGGCAATGGGAGCGCAATAGTGACTCTTCTTACCAGAAAACAACTCTTGCTCGTAGGACCAGAAACTGCATGTGATTCAACTCCATTTAGGACTGGGAAACAAACGCTAGCTCGCCTTACAAGAAAAACACTCTGCTTTTGAGAAAAGAGCACTCTTCTACTCTACTGTGTTTTCTATGGGGTCCAAACAGTGAGCTTGCTCAGAACAAAAGAACTGTGCTTCCTACACACACGGGCCATATCTAGTTCAATTCTGCTTAGGAAACTGACAAGAACAGTAGCTCCTCTTCAGTCCAATACACTGTACTTGCTGGGAACAGACGTGAGTGCTATTTGCACTGTGTATGGCAAAGGGAGCACAATAGTGCCTTTCCTTACCAGAAAACAACTATTGCTCATAGGAACGGAAACTGCATGTGATTCAAATCCATTTAGGACTGCAAAACAAACGCTAGCTCGCCTTACAAAAAACACACTCTGCTTTTGAGGAAAGAGCACTCTTCTACTCTACTGTGTTTCCTAAGGGGTCCGAACAGTGAGCTTGCTCAGAACAAATGAACTGTGCTTCCTACACACACGGGCCATATCTAGTTCAAGTCTGCTTAGGAAACTGACAAGAACAGTAGCTCCTATTCAGTCCAATACACTGTACTTACTGGGAACAGACTCGAGTGCTATTTGCACTGTGTACGGCAATGGGAGCACAATAGTGACTCTTCTTACAAGAAAACAACTCTTGCTCGTAGGACCAGAAACTGCATTTGATTCAATCCACTTAGGACTGGGAAACAAACGCTAGATCGCCTTACAAGAAACACGCTCTGCTTTTGAGAATAGGGCACACATCTACTCTACTGTGTTTCCTACGGGGTCCAAACAGTGAGCTTGCTCAGAACAAAGAACTGTGCTTCCTACACACACAGGTCATATCTAGTTCGACTCTGCTTAGGAAACTGACAAAAACAGTAGCTCCTCTTAAGTCCAATACACTGTACTTGCTGGGAACAGACGCGAGGGCTATTTGCACTGTGTATGACAATGGGAGCACAATAGTGACTCTTCTTACCAGAAAACAACTCTTGCTCGTAGGACCAGAAACTGCATGTGATTCAACTCCATTTAGGACTGGGAAACAAACGCTAGCTTGCCTTACAAGAAACACACTCTGCTTTTGAGAAAAGAGCACTCGTCTATTCTACTGTGTTTTTTATGGGGTCCGAACAGTGAGCTTGCTGAGAACAAAAGAACTGTGCTTCCTACACACACGAACCATATCTAGTTCAATTCTGCTTAGGAAACTGACAAGAACAGTAGATCCTCTTCAGTCCAATACACTGTACATGCTGGGTACAGACGCCAGTGCTATTTGCACTGCGTATGGCAATGGGAGCACAATAGTGACTCTTCTTACCAGAAAACAACTCTTGCTCGTAGGACCAGAAACTGCATGTGATTCAACTCCATTTAGGACTGGGAAACAAACGCTAGCTCGCCATACAAGAAACACACTCTGCTTTTGAGAAAAGAGCACTCTTCCACTCTACTGTGTCCTATGTAGTCCAAACAGTGTGCTTGCTCAGAACAAAAGAACTGTGCTTCCAACACACATGGGCCATATCTAGTTCAATTCTGCTTAGGAAACTGACAAGAACAGTAGCTCCTCTTCAGTCCAATACACTGTACTTGCTGGAAACAGACGCGAGTGCTCATTGCACAGTGTATGGCAATGGGAGCGCAATAGTGACTTTCCTTACCAGAAAATAACTCTTGCTCGTAGGAACGGAAACTGCATGTGATTCAACTCCATTTAGCACTGCGAAACAAACGCTAGCTCGCCTTACAAAAAACACACTCTGCTTTTGAGGAAAGAGCACTCTTCTACTCTACTGTGTTTCCTATAGGGCCAGAACAGTGAGCTTGGTGAGTACAAAAGAACTGTGCTTCCTACACACACAGGCCATATCTAGTTCAACTCTGCTTAGGAAACTGACAAGAACAGTAGCTCCTCTTCAGTCCAATACACTGTACTTGCTGGGAACAGACGCGAGGGCTATTTGCACTGTGTATGGCAAAGGGAGCACAATAGTGACTCTTCTTACCAGAAAACAACTCTTGCTCGTAGGACCAGAAACTGCATGTGTATTTCATCTCCATTTAGGACTGGGAAACAAACGCTAGCTTGCCTTACAAGAAACACACTCTGCTTTTGAGAAAAATGCACTCTTCTACTCTACTGTGTTTCCTATGGGGTTCGAAATGTGAGCTTGCTGAGAACAAAAGAACTGTGCTTCCTACACACACGGGCCATATCTAGTTCAATTCTGCTTAGGAAACTGACAAGAGCAGTAGATCCTCTTCAGTCCAATACACTGTACATGCTGGGAACAGAGGCCAGTGCTATTTGCCCTGAGTATGACAATGGGAGCGCAATAGTGACTCTTCTTACCAGAAAAAACTCTTGCTCGTATGACCAGAAACTGCATGTGATTCAACTCCATTTAGGACTGGGAAACAAACGCTAACTCGCCTTACAAGAAACACAATCTGCTTTTGAGAAAAATGCACTCTTCTACTCTACTGTGTTTCCTATGGGGTTCGAAATGTGAGCTTGCTCAGAACAAAAGAACTGTGCTTCCTACACACACGGGCCATATCTAGTTCCACTCTGCTTAGGAAACTGAAAAGAACAGAACATCCTCTTCAGTCCAATACGCTGTACATGCTGGGTACAGACGCCAGTGCTATTTGCACTGTGTATGGCAATGGGAGCGCAATAGTGATTCTTCTCACCAGAAAACAACTCTTGCTCGTAGGACCAGAACCTGGATGTGATTCAACTCCATTTAGGACTGGGAAACAAACGCTAGCTGGCCTTACAAGAAACACACTCTGCTTTGGAGGAAAGAGCACTCTTCTAATCTACTGTGTTTCCTATAGGGCCAGAACAGTGAGCTTGCTGAGTACAAAAGAACTGTGCTTCCTACACACATGGGCCATATCTAGTTCAACTCTGCTTAGGAACCTGACAAGAACAGTAGATCCTCTTTAGTCCAGTACACTGTACATGCTAGGAACAGAGGCCAGTGCTATTTGCCCTGAGTATGACAATGGGAGCGCAATAGTGACTCTTATTACCAGAAAAAACTCTTGCTCGTAGGACCAGAAACTGCATGTGTATTTCAACTCCATTTAGGATTGGGAAACAAACACTAGCTAGCATTACAAGAAACACACTCTGCTTTGGAGGAAAGAGCACTCTTCTAATCTACTGTGTTTCCTATAGGGCCAGAACATTGAGCTTGCTGAGTACAAAAGAACTGTGCTTCCTACACACATGGGCCATATCTAGTTCAACTCTGCTTAGGAACCTGACAAGAACAGTAGATCCTCTTTAGTCCAATACACTGTACATGCTGGGAACAGAGGCCAGTGCTATTTGCCCTGAGTATGACAATGGGAGCGCAATAGTGACTCATATTACCAGAAAAAACTCTTGCTCGTAGGACCAGAAACTGCATGTGATTCAACTCCATTTAGGACTGGGAAACAAACGCTAGCTCGCCTTACAAGAAACACAATCTGCTTTTGAGAAAAATGCACTCTTCTACTCTACTGTGTTTCCTATGGGGTTCGAAATGTGAGCTTGCTCAGAACAAAAGAACTGTGCTTCCTACACACACGGGCCATATCTAGTTCAACTCTGCTTAGGAAACTGAAAAGAACAGAACATCCTCTTCAGTCCAATACGCTGTACATGCTGGGTACAGACGCCAGTGCTATTTGCACTGTGTATGGCAATGGGAGCGCAATAGTGACTCTTCTTACCAGAAAACAACTCTTGCTCGTAGGACCAGAAACTGCATGTGATTCAACTCCATTTAGGAATGGGAAATAAACGATAGCTCGCCTTACAAGAAACACACTCTGCTTTTGAGAAAACAGCACTCTTCTACTCTACTGTGTTTCCTATGGGGTCCAAACAGTGAGCTTGCTCAGAACAAAAGAACTGTGCTTCCTAAACACACGGGCCATATCTACTTCAATTCTGCTTAGGAAACTGACAAGAACAGTAGCTCCTCTTCAGTCCAATACACTGTGCTTGCTGGGAACAGACGCGAGGGCTATTTGCACTGTGTATGGCAAAGGGAGCGCAATAGTGACTCTTCTTACCACAAAACAACTCTTGCTCGTAGGACCAGAACCTGGATGTGATTCAACTCCATTTAGGATTGGGAAACAAACGCTAGCTCGCCTTACAAGAAACACACTCTGCTTTTGAGAAAAGAGCACTCTTCTACTCTACTGTGTCCTATGGAGTCCAAACAGTGAGCTTGCTCAGAACAAAAGAACTGTGCTTCCTACACACACGGGCCATATCTAGTTCAAATTTGCTTAGGAAACTGACAAGAACAGTAGCTCCTCTTCAGTCCAATACACTGTACTTGCTGGGAACAGACGCGAGGGCTATTTGCACTGTGTTTGGCAATGGGAGCACAATAGTTTACTGTCCTTACCAGAAAACAACTCTTGCTCATAGGAACGGAAACTGCATGTGATTCAACTCCATTTAGGACTGGGAAACAAACTCTAGCTGGCCTTACAAGAAACACACTCTGCTTTGGAGGAAAGAGCACTCTTCTAATCTACTGTGTTTCCTATAGGGCCAGAACAGTGAGCTTGCTGAGTACAAAAGAACTGTGCTTCCTACACACATGGGCCATATCTAGTTCAACTCTGCTTAGGAACCTGACAAGAACAGTAGATCCTCTTTAGTCCAGTACACTGTACATGCTAGGAACAGAGGCCAGTGCTATTTGTCCTGAGTATGACAATGGGAGCGCAATAGTGACTCTTATTACCAGAAAAAACTCTTGCTCGTAGGACCAGAAACTGCATGTGATTCAACTCCATTTAGGACTGGGAAACAAACGCTAGCTCGCCTTACAAGAAACACACTCTGCTTTTGAGAAAAATGCACTCTTCTACTCTACTGTGTTTCCTATGGGGTCCAAACAGTGAGCTTGCTCAAAACAAAAGAATTGTGCTTCCTGCACACACGGGTCATATCTAGTTCAACTCTGCTTAGGAAACTGACAAGAACAGTAGCTCTGCTTCAGTCCAATACACTGTACTTGCTGGGAACAGACGTGAGTGCTATTTGCACTGTATATGGCAATGGGAGCGCAATATTGACTTTCCTTACCAGAAAACAACTCTTGCTCGTAGGAACAAAAACTGCATGTGATTCAACTCCATTTAGGACTGGGAAAAAAATGCTAGCTCGCCTTACAAGAAACACACTCTGCTTTTGAGAAAAGAGCACTCTTCTACTCTACTGTGTTTTCTATGTGGACCAAACAGTGAGCTTGCTGAGAACAAAAGAACTGTGCTTCCTACACACACGGGCCATATCTAGTTCAACTGTGCTTAGGAAACTGACAAGAACAGTAGCTCCTCTTCAGACCAATACACTGTACATGCTGGGTACAGACGCCAGTGCTATTTGCACTGCGTATGGCAATGGGAGCACAATAGTGACTCTTCTTACCAGAAAACAACTCTTGCTCGTAGGACCAGAAACTGCATGTGATTCAACTCCATTTAGGACTGGGAAACAAACGCTAGCTCGCCATACAAGAAACACACTCTGCTTTTGAGAAAAGAGCACTCTTCCACTCTACTGTGTCCTATGTAGTCCAAACAGTGTGCTTGCTCAGAACAAAAGAACTGTGCTTCCAACACACATGGGCCATATCTAGTTCAATTCTGCTTAGGAAACTGACAAGAACAGTAGCTCCTCTTCAGTCCAATACACTGTACTTGCTGGAAACAGACGCGAGTGCTCATTGCACAGTGTATGGCAATGGGAGCGCAATAGTGACTTTCCTTACCAGAAAATAACTCTTGCTCGTAGGAACGGAAACTGCATGTGATTCAACTCCATTTAGCACTGCGAAACAAACGCTAGCTCGCCTTACAAAAAACACACTCTGCTTTTGAGGAAAGAGCACTCTTCTACTCTACTGTGTTTCCTATAGGGCCAGAACAGTGAGCTTGGTGAGTACAAAAGAACTGTGCTTCCTACACACACAGGCCATATCTAGTTCAACTCTGCTTAGGAAACTGACAAGAACAGTAGCTCCTCTTCAGTCCAATACACTGTACTTGCTGGGAACAGACGCGAGGGCTATTTGCACTGTGTATGGCAAAGGGAGCACAATAGTGACTCTTCTTACCAGAAAACAACTCTTGCTCGTAGGACCAGAAACTGCATGTGTATTTCATCTCCATTTAGGACTGGGAAACAAACGCTAGCTTGCCTTACAAGAAACACACTCTGCTTTTGAGAAAAATGCACTCTTCTACTCTACTGTGTTTCCTATGGGGTTCGAAATGTGAGCTTGCTGAGAACAAAAGAACTGTGCTTCCTACACACACGGGCCATATCTAGTTCAATTCTGCTTAGGAAACTGACAAGAGCAGTAGATCCTCTTCAGTCCAATACACTGTACATGCTGGGAACAGAGGCCAGTGCTATTTGCCCTGAGTATGACAATGGGAGCGCAATAGTGACTCTTCTTACCAGAAAAAACTCTTGCTCGTATGACCAGAAACTGCATGTGATTCAACTCCATTTAGGACTGGGAAACAAACGCTAACTCGCCTTACAAGAAACACAATCTGCTTTTGAGAAAAATGCACTCTTCTACTCTACTGTGTTTCCTATGGGGTTCGAAATGTGAGCTTGCTCAGAACAAAAGAACTGTGCTTCCTACACACACGGGCCATATCTAGTTCCACTCTGCTTAGGAAACTGAAAAGAACAGAACATCCTCTTCAGTCCAATACGCTGTACATGCTGGGTACAGACGCCAGTGCTATTTGCACTGTGTATGGCAATGGGAGCGCAATAGTGATTCTTCTCACCAGAAAACAACTCTTGCTCGTAGGACCAGAACCTGGATGTGATTCAACTCCATTTAGGACTGGGAAACAAACGCTAGCTGGCCTTACAAGAAACACACTCTGCTTTGGAGGAAAGAGCACTCTTCTAATCTACTGTGTTTCCTATAGGGCCAGAACAGTGAGCTTGCTGAGTACAAAAGAACTGTGCTTCCTACACACATGGGCCATATCTAGTTCAACTCTGCTTAGGAACCTGACAAGAACAGTAGATCCTCTTTAGTCCAGTACACTGTACATGCTAGGAACAGAGGCCAGTGCTATTTGCCCTGAGTATGACAATGGGAGCGCAATAGTGACTCTTATTACCAGAAAAAACTCTTGCTCGTAGGACCAGAAACTGCATGTGTATTTCAACTCCATTTAGGATTGGGAAACAAACACTAGCTAGCATTACAAGAAACACACTCTGCTTTGGAGGAAAGAGCACTCTTCTACTCTACTGTGTTTCCTATAGGGCCAGAACAGTGAGCTTGCTGAGTACAAAAGAACTGTGCTTCCTACACACATGGGCCATATCTAGTTCAACTCTGCTTAGGAAACTGACAAAAACAGTAGCTCCTCTTCAGTCAAATACACTGTACTTGCTGGGAACAGACGCGAGGGCTATTTGCACTATGTATGGCAATGGGAGCACTATAATGACTCTTCTTACCAGAAAACAACTCTTGCTCGTTGGACCAGAATCTGCATGTGATTCAACTCCATTTAGGATTGGGAAACAAACGCTAGCTAGCCTTACAAGAAACACACTCTGCTTTTGGGAAAAGAGCACTCTACTACTCTACTGTGTTTTCTATGTGGTCCGAACAGTGAGCTTGCTGAGAACAAAAGAACTGTGCTTCCTACACACATGGTCCATATCTAGTTCAATTCTGCTTAGGAAACTGACAAGAACTGTAGCTCCTCTTCAGACCAATAAACTGTACTTGCTGGAATCATACGCAAGTGCTATTTGTACTGTGTACGGCAATGGGAGCGCAATAGTGACTCTTCTTACCAGAAAACAACTCATGCTCGTAGGACCAGAAACTGCATGTGATTCAACTCCATTTAGGACTGGGAAACAAACGCCAGCTCGCCTTACAAGAAACACACTCTGCTTTTGAGAATAGGGCACACATCTCTTCTACTGTGATTCCTGTGGGTTCCAAACAGTGAGCTTGCTCAGAACAAAAGAACTGTGCTTCCTACACATGGGTCATATCTAGTTCAACTCTGCTTAGAAAACTGACAAGAACAGTAGCTCCTCTTCAGACCAATATACTGTACTTGCTGGAAACAGACGCGAGTGCTATTTGTACTGTGTATGGCAATGGGAGCACAATAGTGACTCTTCTTACCAGAAAACAACTCTTGCTCGTAGGACCAGAAACTGCATGTGATTCAACTCCATTTAAAATTGGGAAACAAATGCCAGCTCGCCTTACAAGAAACACACTCTGCTTTTGAGAATAGGGCACACACCTACTCTACTGTGTTTCCTATTGCGTCCAAACAGTGAGCTTGCTCAGAACAAATGAAATGTGCTTCCTACACACACGGGTCATATCTAGTCCAACTCTGATTAGGAAACTGACAAGAACAGTAGCTCCTCTTCAGTCCAATACACTATACTTGCTGGGAACAAACACAAGTGCTATTTGCACTGTGTATGACAATGGGAGCGCAATAGTCACTTTTCTTACCAGAAAAAACTTTTGCTTGTGACCAGAAACTGCATGTGATTCAAATCCATTTAGGACTGGGAAGCAAACGCTAGCTCGCCTTACAAGAAACACACTCTGCTTTTGAGAATAGGGCACACATTTACTCTACTGTGTTTCCTATGGGGTCCAAACAGTGAGCTTGCTCAGAACAAAAGAACTGTGCTTCCTACACACACGGGCCATATCTAGTTCAATTCTGCTTATGAAACTGACAAGAACAGTAGATCCTCTTCAGTCCAATACATTGTACTTGCTGGGAACAGACGCCAGTGCTATTTACCCTGTGTATGACAATGGGAGCCCAATAGTGACTTTTCTTACCAGAAAAAACTCTTGCTTCTAGGACTAGAAACTGCATGTGATTCAAATCCATTTAGGACTGGGAAGCAAACGCTAGCTCGCCTTACAAGAAACACACTCTGCTTTTGAGAAAAGAGCACTCTTCTACTCTACTGTGTTTCCTATGGGGTCCGAACAGTGAGCATGCTCAGAACAAACGAACTGTGCTTCCTATACACACGGGCCATATCTAGTTCAACTCTGCTTAGGAAACTGACAAGAACAGTAGATCCCCTTCAGTCCAATACACTGTACTTGCTGGGAATAGATGCGAGTGCTATTTGCACTGTGTTCGGCATTGGGAGCGCAATAGTGACTCTTTTTACCAGAAAACAACTCTTGCTCGTATGACCAGAAACTGCATGTGATTCAACTCCATTTAGGATTGGGAAACAAACGCCAGCTCGCCTTACAAGAAACACACTCTGCTTTTGAGAATAGGGCACACATCTACTCTACGGTATTTCCTATAGGGCCAGAAAGTGAGCTTGCTCAGAACAGAAGAAATGTGCTTCATACACACACGGGCCATATCTAGTTCAACTCTGCGTAGGAACCTGACAAGAACAGTAGATCCTCTTCAGTATAAATACACTGTACATGCTGGGAACAAATGCCAGTGCTATTTGCCCTGTGTATGACAATGGGAGCGCAATAGTGACTCTTCTTACAAGAAAAAACTCTTGCTCGTAGGACCAGAAACTGCATGTGATTCAAATCCATTTAGGACGGGGAAACAAACGCTAGCTTGCCTTACAAGAAACACACTCTGTTTTGAGAAAAGAGCACTCTTCTACTCTACTGTGTTTCCTATAGCGCCAGAACAGTGAGCTTGCTCAGAACAGAAGAAATGTGCTTCATACACACACGGGCCATATCTAGTTCAACTCTGCTTAGGAACCTGACAAGAACAGTAGATCCTCTTCAGTCCAATACACTGTACATGCTGGGAACAAATGCCAGTGGTATTTGCCCTGTGTATGACAATGGGAGCCCAATAGTGACTTTCCTTACCAGAATACAACCCTTGCTCGTAGGATCAGAAATTACATGAGATTCAACTCCGTTTCTGACTGGGAAACAAACAATAGCCAGCCTTACAAGAAACACACTCTGCTTTTGAGAAAAGAGCACTCTTCTTCTCTACTATGTGTCCTAAGGGTTACAAACAGTGAGCTTGCTCAGAACAAAAGAACTGTGCTTCCTACGCACACGGGCCATATCTAGTTCAACTCTGCTTAGGAAACTGTCAAGAACAGTAGCTCCTCTTCAGTCCAATACACTGTACTTGCTGGGAACAGACGCAAGTGCTATTTGCACTGTGTATGTCAATGGGATCACAATAGTGACTTTCCTTACCAGAAAACAATTCTTCCTCGTAGGACCAAAAACTGCATGTGATTCAACTCCATTTAGGACTGGGAAACAAACGCTAGCTCGCCTTACAAGAAACACACTCTGCTTTTGAGAAAAGAGCTGTCTTCTACTCTACTGTGTTTCCTATAGGGCCAGTACAGTGAGCTTGCTCAGAACAAAAGAACTGTGCTTCCTACACAAATGGCTATATCCAGTTCAATTCTGCTTAGGAAACTGACAAGAACAGTAGCTCCTCTTCAGTCCAATACACTGTACTTGCTGGGAACAGACGCGAGTGCTATTTGCACTGTGTATGGCAATGGGAGCGCAATAGTGACTTTCCTTACCAGAAAACAACTCTTGCTCGTAGGAACTGAAACTGCATGTGATTCAACTCCATTTAGTACTGGGAAAGAAACTCTAGCTCGCCTTACAAGAAACACACTCTGCTTTTGAGGAAAGAGCACTCTTCTACTCTACTGTGTTTCCTATAGGGCCAGAACAGTGAACTTGCTCAGAACAAAGAACTGTGCTTCCTACACACATAGGCCATATCTCGTTCAACTCTGCTTAGGAAACTGACAAGAACAGTAGCTCCTCTTCAGTCCAATACACTGTACTTCCTGGGAACAGACGCGAGTGCTATTTGCACTGTGTATGGAAATGGGAGCACAATAGTGACTTTCCCTACCAAAAAACAACTCTTGCTCGTAGGACCTGAAACTGTATGTGATTCAACTTCATTTAGGACTGGGAAACAAACGCTAGCTCGCCTTACAAAAAACACACTCTGCTTTTGAGGAAAGAGCACTCTTCTACTCTACTGTGTTTCCTATAGGGCCAGAACAGTGAGCTTGCTGAGTACAAAAGAACTGTGCTTCCTACATACATGGGCCATATCTAGTTCAACTCTGCTTAGGAAACTGACAAAAACAGTAGCTCCTCTTCAGTCAAATACACTGTACTTGCTGAGAACAGACGCGAGGGGCTATTTGCACTATGTATGGCAATGGGAGCACTAGAGTGACTTTTCTTACCAGAAAACAACTCTTGCTCGTAGGACCAGAATCTGCATGTGATTCAACTCCATTTAGGATTGGGAAACAAACGCTAGCTCGCCTTACAAGAAACACACTCTGCTTTTGAGAATAGAGCACTCTACTACTCTACTGTGTTTTCTATGTGGTCCGAACAGTGAGCTTGCTGAGAACAAAAGAACTGTGCTTCCTACACACACGGGCCATATCTAGTTCAATTCTGCTTAGGAAACTGACAAGAACTGTAGCTCCTCTTCAGACCAATAAACTGTACTTGCTGGAAACATAAGCGAGTGCTATTTGTACTGTGTACGGCAATGGGAGCGCAATAGTGACTCTTCTTACCAGAAAACAACTCATGCTCGTAGGACCAGAAACTGCATGTGATTCAACTCCATTTAGGACTGGGAAACAAACTCCAGCTCGCCTTACAAGAAACACACTCTGCTTTTGAGAATAGGGCACACATCTCCTCTACTGTGTTTCCTGTGGGTTCCAAACAGTGAGCTTGCTCAGAACAAAAGAACTGTGCTTCCTACACATGGGTCATATCTAGTTCAACTCTGCTTAGAAAACTGACAAGAACAGTAGCTGCTCTTCAGACCAATATACTGTACTTGCTGGAAACAGACGCGAGTGCTATTTGTACTGTGTATGGCAATGGGAGCGCAATAGTGACTCTTCTTACCAGAAAACAACTCATGCTCGTAGGACCAGAAACTGCATGTGATTCAACTCCATTTAGGATTGGGAAACAAACTCCAGCTCGCCTTACAAGAAACACACTCTGCTTTTGAGAATAGGGCACACATCTCCTCTACTGTGTTTCCTGTGGGTTCCAAACAGTGAGCTTGCTCAGAACAAAAGAATTGTGCTTCCTACACATGGGTCATATCTAGTTCAACTCTGCTTAGAAAACTGACAAGAACAGTAGCTGCTCTTCAGACCAATATACTGTACTTGCTGGAAACAGACGCGAGTGCTATTTGTACTGTGTATGGCAATGGGAGCACTATAGTGACTTTTCTTACCAGAAAAAACTCTTGCTTCTAGGACTAGAAACTGCATGTGATTCAAATCCACTTAGGACTGGGAAGAAAACGCTAGCTCGCCTTACAAGAAACACACTCTGCTTTTGAGAAAAGAGCACTCTTCTACTCTACTGTGTTTCCTAGGGGTCCGAACAGTGAGCATGCTCAGAACAAAAGAACTGTGCTTCCTATACACACGGGCCATATCTAGTTCAACTCTGCTTAGGAAACTGACAAGAACAGTAGATCCCCTTCAGTCCAATACACTGTCCTTGCTGGGAATAGACGCGAGTGCTATTTGCACTGTGTACGGAATTGGGAGCGCAATAGTGACTCTTTTTACCAGAAAACAACTCTTGCTCGTAGGACCAGAAACTGCATGTGATTCAACTCAACTTATGACTGGGAAACAAACGCTAGCTTGCCTTACAAGAAAAAAGCTCTGCTTTTGAGAAAAGGGCACACTTCTACTCTACTGTGTTTCCTATAGGGCCAGAACAATGAGCTTGCTCAGACCAAAAGAACTGTGCTTCCTACACACACGGGCCATATCTAGTTCAACTCTGCTTATGAAACTGACGAGAACAGTAGCTCCTCTTCAGTCCATACACTGTACTTACTGGGAACAGACGCGAGTGTTTTTGCACTGTGTACAGCAATGGGAGCACAATAGTGACTCTTCTTACCAGAAAACAACTCTTGCTCGTAGGACCAGAAACTGCATGAGATTCAACTCTGTTTCTGAGTGTGAAACAAACAATAGCCAGCCTTACAAGAAACACACTCTGCTTTTGAGAAAAGAGCACTCTTCTTCTCTACTATGTGTCCTATGGGTTCCCAACAGTGAGCTTGCTCAGAACAAAAGAACTGTGCTTCCTACTCACACGGGCCATATCTAGTTCAACTCTGCTTAGGAACCTGTCAAGAACAGTAGCTCCTCTTCAGTCCAATACACTGTACTTGCTGGGAACAGACACAAGTGCTATTTGCACTGTGTATGTCAATGGGAACGCAATAGTGACTTTCCTTACCAGAAAACAACTCTTCCTCGTAGGACCAAAAACTGCATGTGATTCAACTCCATTTAGGACTGGGAAACAAACGCTAGCTCGCCTTACAAGAAACACACTCTGCTTTTGAGAAAAGAGCTGTCTTCTACTCTACTGTGTTTCCTATAGGGCCAGAACAGTGAGCTTGCTGAGTACAAAAGAACTGTGCTTCCTACACACATGGGCCATATCTAGTTCAACTCTGATTAGGAAACTGACGAGAACAGTAGCTCATCATCAGTCCAATACACTGTACTTGCTGGGAACAAATGCGAGTGCAATTTGCACTGTGTAATGCAATGGGAGCACAATAGTGACTCTTCTTACCAGAAAACAACTCTTGCTCTTAGGACCAGTAACTGCATTTGATTCACCTCCATTTAGGACTGGGAAAAAAAACACTAGCGCGACTTACAAGAAACAAACTCTGCTTTTGAGAAAAGAGCACTCTTCTACTCTACTGTATTTCCTATGGGGTCCGAACAGTGAGCTTGCTCAGAACAAAAGAAATGTACTTCCTGCACACATGGCCATATCTAGTTCAATTCTGCTTGGGAAACTGACAAGAACAGTAGATCCTCTTCAGTGCAATACACTGTACATGCTGGGAAAAGAAGCCAGTGCTATATGCCCTGTGTATGACAATGGGAGCACAATAGTGACTCTTCTTACCCGAAAACATCTCTTGCTCGTAGGAACAGAAACTGCATGTGTTTCAACTCCATTTAGTACTTGGAAACAAACACTAGCTCGCCTTACAAGAAACACACTCTGCTTTTGAGAAAAGAGCACTCTGCTACTCTACTGTGTTTCCTATAGGGCCAGAACAGTGAGCTTGCTCAGAACAAAAGAACTGTGCTTCCTACACACACGGGCTATATCTAGTTGAACTCTGCATAGGAAACTGACAAGAACAGTAGATCCTCCTCAGTCCAATACACTGTACATGCTGCGAAAAGACGCCAGTGCTATTTGCCCTGCGTATGACAATGCGAGCGCAATAGTGACTCTTCTTACCAGAAAACTACTCTTGCTTGTAGGACCAGAAACTGCATGTGATTCAACTCCATTTAGGTCTGGGAAGCAAACGCTATCTAGCCTTACAAGAAACACACTCTGCTTTTGAGAAAAGAGCACTGAGTTTCCTATGGGGTCCGCACAGTGAGCTTGCTCAGAAAAAAAGAGCTGTGCTTCCTATACACACGGGCCATATCTATTTCAACTCTGCTTAGGAAACTGACAAGAACAGTAGATCCTCTTCAGTCCAATACACTGTACATGCTGGGAAAAGACGCAAGTGCTATTTGCCCTGTATATGACATTGCGAGCTCAATAGTGACTCTTCTTACCAGAAAACCACTCTTGCTTGTAGGACCAGAAACTGCATGTGATTCAACTCCATTTAGGTCTGGGAAGCAAACGCTATCTAGCCTTACAAGAAACACACTCTGCTTTTGAGAAAAGAGCACTCTTCTACTCTACTGTGTTTCCTATGTGGTCCGAACAATTAGCTTGCTCAGAACAAAAGAACTGTGCTTCCTACACACAGGGGCCATATCTAGTTCAACTCTACTTAGGAAAATGAAAAGAACAGTAGATCCTCTTCAGTCCAATACGCTGTACATGATGGGTACAGACGCCAGTGCTATTTGCACTGTGTATGGCAATGGGAGCGCAATAGTGACTCTTCTTACCAGAAAACATCTCTTGCTCGTAGGACCAGAAACTGCATGTGATTCAACTCCATTTAGGATTGGGAAACAAACGCTAGCTCGCCTTACAAGAAACACACTCTGATTTTGAGAAAAGAGCACTCTTCTACTCTACTGTGTTTCCTATGGGATCCGAACAGTGAGCTTGCTCAGAACAAAAGAACTGTGCTTCCTACACACACGGGCCATATCTAGTTCAACTCTGCTTAGGAAACTGACAAGAACAGTAGCTCCTCTTCAGTCCAATACACTGTACTTGCTGGGAACAGACGCGTGGGCTATTTGCACTGTGTATGTCAAAGGGAGCGCAATAGTGACTCTTCTTACCAGAAAACAACTCTTGCTCGTAGGACCAGAAACTGCATGTGTATTTCATCTCCATTTAGGACTGGGAAACAAACTCTAGCTCGCCTTACAAGAAACACACTCTGCTTTTGAGAAAAATGCACTCTTCTACTCTACTGTGTTTCCTATGGGGTTCGAAATGTGAGCTTGCTCAGAACAAAAGAACTGGGCTTCCTACACACACGGGCCATATCTAGTTCAACTCTGCTTAGGAAACTGACAAGAACAGTAGAACCTCTTCAGTCCAATAGACTGTACATGCAGGGAAGAGGCGCCAGTGCTATTTGCACTGTGTGTGACAATGGGAGCACAATAGTGACTCTTCTTACCAGAAAACAACTCTTGCTCGTATGACCAGAAACTGCATGTGACTCAACTCCGTTTAGGACTGGGAAACAAACTCTAAGTCGCCTTACAAGAAACACACTCTGCTTTTGAGAAAAGAGCACTCTTCTACTCTACTGTGTTTCCTATGGGGTCCGAACAGTGAGCTTGCTGAGAACAAAAGAACTGTGCTTCCTACACACACGGGGCATATCTAGTTCAACTCTGCTAAGGAAACTGAAAAGAATAGTAGCTCCTCTTCAGTCCAACACTCTAATTGATTGGAACAGACACAAGTGTTATTTGTACTGTGTATGGCAATGGGAGCGCAATAGTGACTCTTCTTACCAAAAAATAACTCTACTCGTAGGACCAGAAACTGCATGTGATTCAAATTCATTTAAGACTGGGAAACAGAAGCTAGCTCGCCTTGCAAGAAACACACTCTGCTTTTGAGAAAAGGGCACTCTTCTTCTCTACTATGTGTCCTATGGGTTCCGAACAGTGAGCTTGCTCAGAACAAAAGAACTGTGCTTCCTACACACACGGCCCATATCTAGTTCAATTCTGCTTAGGAAACGGACAAGAACAGTAGATCCTCTTCAGTCCAATACACTGCACTTGCTGGGAACAGACGCAAGTGCTATTTGCACTGTGTATGGCAATGGGAGCGCAATAGTGACTTTCCTTACCAGAAAACAACTCTTGCTCAAAGGACCAAAAACTGCATGTGACTCAACTCCATTTAGGACTGGGAAGCAAACGCTAGGTCGCCTTACACTAAACACACTCGGCTTTTGAGAAAAGAGCACTCATCTACTCTACTGTGTTTCCTATGGGGTCCGAACAGTGAGCTTGCTCAGAACCAAAGAACTGTGCTTCTTACACACACGCGCCTTATCTAGTTCATCTCTGCTTAGGAAACTGATGAGAACAGTAGCTCCTCTTCAGTCCAATACACTGTACTTACTGGGAAGAGACGCGAGTGCTATTTGCACTGTGTATGGCAATGGGAGCGCAATAGCGACTCTTCCTACCAGAAAACATCCCTTGCTCGTAGGACCAGAAACTGCATGTGATAAAACTCCATGTAGGACTGGGAAACAAACGCTAGCTCGCCTTACAAGAAACACACTCTGCTTTTGAGAAAAGAGCACTCTTCTACTCTACTGTGTTTCCTATGGGGTCCAAACAGTGAGCTTGCTCAGAACAAAAGAACTGTGCTTCCTACATACACGGGCCATATCTAGATCAACTCTGCTTAGGAAACTGACAAGAACAGTAGATCCTCTTCAGTCCAATACACTGTACATGCTGGGTACAGACGCCAGTGCTATTTGCACAGTGTATGGCAATGGGAGCGCAATAGTGACTCTTCTTACCAGAAAAAAAACTCTTGCTCGTAGGACCAGAAACTGCATGTGATTCAACTCCATTTAGGACTGGGAAACAAACGCTAGCTCGCCTTACAAGAAACACACTCTGCATTTAAGAAAAGAGCACTCATCTACTCTACTGTGTTTCCTATGGGGTCCAAACAGTGAGCTTGCTCAGAACAAAAGAACTGTGCTTCCTACACACACGGGCCATATCTAGTTCAATTCTGCTTAGGAAACTAACAAGAACAGTAGCTCCTCTTCAGTCCAATACACTGTACTTGCTGGGAACAGACGCCAGTGCTATTTGCACTGTGTATCGCAATGGGAGCGCAATAGTGACTTTCCTTACCAGAAAAAAACTCTTGCTCGTAGGAACGGAAACTGCATGTGATTCAACTCCATTTAGGACTGTGAAACAAAGGCTAGCTCCCCTTACAAAAAACACACTCTGTTTTTGAGGAAAGAGCACTCTTCTACTCTACTGTGTTTTTTAGAGGGCCAGAACAGTGAGCTTGCTGAGTACAAAAGAACTGAGCTTCCTGCACACATGGGCCATATCTAGTTCAACTCTGCTTAGGAAACTGACAAGAACAGTAGCTGCTCTTCAGTCCAATACACTGTACTTGCTGGGAACAGACGCGAGGGCTATTTACATTGTGTATGGCAAAGGGAGCACAATAGTGACTCTTCTTACCAGAAAACCACTCTTGCTCGTATGACCAGACATTGCATGTGATTCAACTCCATTTAGGACTGGGAAACAAACGCTAGCTCGCCTTACAAGAAACACACTCTGCTTTTGAGAAAAGAGCACTCTTCTACTCTACTGTGTATCCTATGGGGTCCGAACAGTGAGCTTGATGAGAACAAAAGAACTGTGCTTCCTACACACACGGGCCATATCTAGTTCAACTCTGCTTAGGAAACTGAGAAGAACAGTAGATCCTCTTCAGTTCAATACGCTGTACATGCTGGGTACAGACGCCAGTGCTATTTGCACTGTGTATGGCAAAGGGGGCGCAATAGTGACTCTTCTTAGCAGAAAACAACTCTTGCTCGTAGGACCAGAAACTGCATGTGATTCAACTCCATTTAGGACTGGGAAACAAACGCTAGCTGGCCTTACAAGAAACACACTCTGCTTTTGAGAAAAATGCACTCTTCTACTCTACTTTGTTTCCTACGGGGTCCGAACAGTGAGCTTGCTCAGAACAAATGAACGGTGCTTCCTACACACACGGGCCATATCTAGTTCAAGTCTGCTTACGAAACTGACAAGAACAGTAGATCCTCTTCAGTCCAATACACTGTACTTGCTGGGAACAGACGCAAGTGCTATTTGCACTGTGTATGACAATGGGAGCACAATAGTGACTCTTCTTACCAGAAAACAACTCTTGCTCTTAGGACCAGAAACTGCATGTGATTCAACTCCATTTAGGACTGGGAAATAAACGCTAGCTCGCCTTACAAGAAACACACTCTGCTTTTGAGAAAAGAGCACTATTCTACTCTACTGTGTTTTTTATGGGGTCCGAACAGTGAGCTTGCTGAGAACAAAAGAACTGTGCTTCCTACACACACGGGCCATATCTAGTTCAATTCTGCTTAGGAAACTGACAAGAACAGTAGATCCTCTTCAGTGCAATACACTGTACATGCTGGGAAAAGAAGCCAGTGCTATTTGCCCTGTGTATGACAATGGGAGCACAATAGTGACTCTTCTTACCCGAAAACATCTCTTGCTCGTAGGAACAGAAACTGCATGTGATTCAACTCCATTTAGTACTTGGAAACAAACACTAGCTCGCCTTACAAGAAACACACTCTGCTTTTGAGAAAAGAGCACTCTGCTACTCTACTGTGTTTCCTATAGGGCCAGAACAGTGAGCTTGCTCAGAACAAAAGAACTGTGCTTCCTACACACACGGGCTATATCTAGTTCAAATCTGCATAGGAAACTGACAAGAACAGTAGATCCTCTTCAGTCCAATACACTGTACATGCTGGGAAAAGATGCAAGTGCTATTTGCCCTGTATATGACAATGCGAGCACAATAGTGACTCTTCTTACCAGAAAACCACTCTTGTTTGTAGGACCAGAAACTGCATGTGATTTTACTCCATTTAGGTCTGGGAAGCAAACGCTATCTAGCCTTACAAGAAACACACTCTGCTTTTGAGAAAAGAGCACTCTTCTACTCTACTGTGTTTCCTATGGGGTCCGAACAATTAGCTTGCTCAGAACAAAAGAACTGTGCTTCCTACACACATGGGCCATATCTAGTTCAACTCTGCTTAGGAAACTGACAAGAAAAGTAGCTCCTCTTCAGTCCAATACACTGTACTTGCTGGGAACAGACGTGAGGGCTATTTGCATTGTGTATGGCAAAGGGAGCGCAATAGTGACTCTTCTAACCAGAAAACAGCTCTTGCTCGTAGGACCAGAAACTGCATGTGTATTTCAACTCCATTTAGGACTGGGAAACAAACGCTAGCTCGCCTTACAAAAAACACACTCTGCTTTTGAGAAAAGAGCACTCCTCTACTCTACTGTGTTTTCTATGAGGTCCGAACAGTGAGCTTGCTGAGAACAAAAGAACTGTACTTCCTACACACACGGGCCATATCTAGTTCAACTCTTCTTAGGAAACTGACAAGAACAGTAGCTCCTCTTCAGTCCAATACACTGTACTTGCTGGGAACAGACGCGTGGGCTATTTGCACTGTGTTTGTCAAAGGGAGCGCAATAGTGACTCTTCTTACCAGAAAACAACTCTTGCTCGTAGGACCAGAAACTGCATGTGTATTTCATCTCCATTTAGGACTGGGAAACAAACTCTAGCTCGCCTTACAAGAAACACACTCTGCTTTTGAGAAAAATGCACTCTTCTACTCTACTGTGTTTCCTATGGGGTTCGAAATGTGAGCTTGCTCAGAACAAAAGAACTGGGCTTCCTACACACACGGGCCATATCTAGTTCAACTCTGCTTAGGAAACTGACAAGAACAGTAGAACCTCTTCAGTCCAATAGACTGTACATGCAGGGAAGAGGCGCCAGTGCTATTTGCACTGTGTGTGACAATGGGAGCACAATAGTGACTCTTCTTACCAGAAAACAACTCTTGCTCGTATGACCAGAAACTGCATGTGACTCAACTCCGTTTAGGACTGGGAAACAAACTCTAAGTCGCCTTACAAGAAACACACTCTGCTTTTGAGAAAAGAGCACTCTTCTACTCTACTGTATTTCCTATGGGGTCCGAACAGTGAGCTTGCTGAGAACAAAAGAACTGTGCTTCCTACACACACGGGGCATATCTAGTTCAACTCTGCTAAGGAAACTGAAAAGAATAGTAGCTCCTCTTCAGTCCAACACTCTAATTGATTGGAACAGACACAAGTGTTATTTGTACTGTGTATGGCAATGGGAGCGCAATAGTGACTCTTCTTACCAAAAAATAACTCTACTCGTAGGACCAGAAACTGCATGTGATTCAAATTCATTTAAGACTGGGAAACAGAAGCTAGCTCGCCTTGCAAGAAACACACTCTGCTTTTGAGAAAAGGGCACTCTTCTTCTCTACTATGTGTCCTATGGGTTCCGAACAGTGAGCTTGCTCAGAACAAAAGAACTGTGCTTCCTACACACACGGCCCATATCTAGTTCAATTCTGCTTAGGAAACGGACAAGAACAGTAGATCCTCTTCAGTCCAATACACTGCACTTGCTGGGAACAGACGCAAGTGCTATTTGCACTGTGTATGGCAATGGGAGCGCAATAGTGACTTTCCTTACCAGAAAACAACTCTTGCTCAAAGGACCAAAAACTGCATGTGACTCAACTCCATTTAGGACTGGGAAGCAAACGCTAGGTCGCCTTACACTAAACACACTCGGCTTTTGAGAAAAGAGCACTCATCTACTCTACTGTGTTTCCTATGGGGTCCGAACAGTGAGCTTGCTCAGAACCAAAGAACTGTGCTTCTTACACACACGCGCCTTATCTAGTTCATCTCTGCTTAGGAAACTGATGAGAACAGTAGCTCCTCTTCAGTCCAATACACTGTACTTACTGGGAAGAGACGCGAGTGCTATTTGCACTGTGTATGGCAATGGGAGCGCAATAGCGACTCTTCCTACCAGAAAACATCCCTTGCTCGTAGGACCAGAAACTGCATGTGATAAAACTCCATGTAGGACTGGGAAACAAACGCTAGCTCGCCTTACAAGAAACACACTCTGCTTTTGAGAAAAGAGCACTCTTCTACTCTACTGTGTTTCCTATGGGGTCCAAACAGTGAGCTTGCTCAGAACAAAAGAACTGTGCTTCCTACATACACGGGCCATATCTAGATCAACTCTGCTTAGGAAACTGACAAGAACAGTAGATCCTCTTCAGTCCAATACACTGTACATGCTGGGTACAGACGCCAGTGCTATTTGCACAGTGTATGGCAATGGGAGCGCAATAGTGACTCTTCTTACCAGAAAAAAAACTCTTGCTCGTAGGACCAGAAACTGCATGTGATTCAACTCCATTTAGGACTGGGAAACAAACGCTAGCTCGCCTTACAAGAAACACACTCTGCATTTAAGAAAAGAGCACTCATCTACTCTACTGTGTTTCCTATGGGGTCCAAACAGTGAGCTTGCTCAGAACAAAAGAACTGTGCTTCCTACACACACGGGCCATATCTAGTTCAATTCTGCTTAGGAAACTAACAAGAACAGTAGCTCCTCTTCAGTCCAATACACTGTACTTGCTGGGAACAGACGCCAGTGCTATTTGCACTGTGTATCGCAATGGGAGCGCAATAGTGACTTTCCTTACCAGAAAAAAACTCTTGCTCGTAGGAACGGAAACTGCATGTGATTCAACTCCATTTAGGACTGTGAAACAAAGGCTAGCTCCCCTTACAAAAAACACACTCTGTTTTTGAGGAAAGAGCACTCTTCTACTCTACTGTGTTTTTTAGAGGGCCAGAACAGTGAGCTTGCTGAGTACAAAAGAACTGAGCTTCCTGCACACATGGGCCATATCTAGTTCAACTCTGCTTAGGAAACTGACAAGAACAGTAGCTGCTCTTCAGTCCAATACACTGTACTTGCTGGGAACAGACGCGAGGGCTATTTACATTGTGTATGGCAAAGGGAGCACAATAGTGACTCTTCTTACCAGAAAACCACTCTTGCTCGTATGACCAGACATTGCATGTGATTCAACTCCATTTAGGACTGGGAAACAAACGCTAGCTCGCCTTACAAGAAACACACTCTGCTTTTGAGAAAAGAGCACTCTTCTACTCTACTGTGTATCCTATGGGGTCCGAACAGTGAGCTTGATGAGAACAAAAGAACTGTGCTTCCTACACACACGGGCCATATCTAGTTCAACTCTGCTTAGGAAACTGAGAAGAACAGTAGATCCTCTTCAGTTCAATACGCTGTACATGCTGGGTACAGACGCCAGTGCTATTTGCACTGTGTATGGCAAAGGGGGCGCAATAGTGACTCTTCTTAGCAGAAAACAACTCTTGCTCGTAGGACCAGAAACTGCATGTGATTCAACTCCATTTAGGACTGGGAAACAAACGCTAGCTGGCCTTACAAGAAACACACTCTGCTTTTGAGAAAAATGCACTCTTCTACTCTACTTTGTTTCCTACGGGGTCCGAACAGTGAGCTTGCTCAGAACAAATGAACGGTGCTTCCTACACACACGGGCCATATCTAGTTCAAGTCTGCTTACGAAACTGACAAGAACAGTAGCTCCTCTTCAGTCCAATACACTGTACTTGCTGGGAACAGACGTGAGGGCTATTTGCATTGTGTATGGCAAAGGGAGCGCAATAGTGACTCTTCTAACCAGAAAACAGCTCTTGCTCGTAGGACCAGAAACTGCATGTGTATTTCAACTCCATTTAGGACTGGGAAACAAACGCTAGCTCGCCTTACAAAAAACACACTCTGCTTTTGAGAAAAGAGCACTCCTCTACTCTACTGTGTTTTCTATGAGGTCCGAACAGTGAGCTTGCTGAGAACAAAAGAACTGTACTTCCTACACACACGGGCCATATCTAGTTCAACTCTTCTTAGGAAACTGACAAGAACAGTAGCTCCTCTTCAGTCCAATACACTGTACTTGCTGGGAACAGACGGGTGGGCTATTTGCACTGTGTATGTCAAAGGGAGCGCAATAGTGACTCTTCTTACCAGAAAACAACTCTTGCTCGTAGGACCAGAAACTGCATGTGTATTTCATCTCCATTTAGGACTGGGAAACAAACTCTAGCTCGCCTTACAAGAAACACACTCTGCTTTTGAGAAAAATGCACTCTTCTACTCTACTGTGTTTCCTATGGGGTTCGAAATGTGAGCTTGCTCAGAACAAAAGAACTGGGCTTCCTACACACACGGGCCATATCTAGTTCAACTCTGCTTAGGAAACTGACAAGAACAGTAGAACCTCTTCAGTCCAATAGACTGTACATGCAGGGAAGAGGCGCCAGTGCTATTTGCACTGTGTGTGACAATGGGAGCACAATAGTGACTCTTCTTACCAGAAAACAACTCTTGCTCGTATGACCAGAAACTGCATGTGACTCAACTCCATTTAGGACTGGGAAACAAACTCTAAGTCGCCTTACAAGAAACACACTCTGCTTTTGAGAAAAGAGCACTCTTCTACTCTACTGTGTTTCCTATGGGGTCCGAACAGTGAGCTTGCTGAGAACAAAAGAACTGTGCTTCCTACACACACGGGGCATATCTAGTTCAACTCTGCTAAGGAAACTGAAAAGAATAGTAGCTCCTCTTCAGTCCAACACTCTAATTGATTGGAACAGACACAAGTGTTATTTGTACTGTGTATGGCAATGGGAGCGCAATAGTGACTCTTCTTACCAAAAAATAACTCTACTCGTAGGACCAGAAACTGCATGTGATTCAAATTCATTTAAGACTGGGAAACAGAAGCTAGCTCGCCTTGCAAGAAACACACTCTGCTTTTGAGAAAAGGGCACTCTTCTTCTCTACTATGTGTCCTATGGGTTCCGAACAGTGAGCTTGCTCAGAACAAAAGAACTGTGCTTCCTACACACTGCCCATATCTAGTTCAATTGTGCTTAGGAAACGGACAAGAACAGTAGATCCTCTTCAGTCCAATACACTGCACTTGCTGGGAACAGACGCAAGTGCTATTTGCACTGTGTATGGCAATGGGAGCACAATAGTGACTTTCCTTACCAGAAAACAACTCTTGCTCAAAGGACCAAAAACTGCATGTGACTCAACTCCATTTAGGACTGGGAAGCAAACGCTAGGTCGCCTTACACTAAACACACTCGGCTTTTGAGAAAAGAGCACTCATCTACTCTACTGTGTTTCCTATGGGGTCCGAACAGTGAGCTTGCTCAGAACCAAAGAACTGTGCTTCTTACACACACGCGCCTTATCTAGTTCATCTCTGCTTAGGAAACTGATGAGAACAGTCGCTCCTCTTCAGTCCAATACACTGTACTTACTGGGAAGAGACGCGAGTGCTATTTGCACTGTGTATGGCAATGGGAGCGCAATAGCGACTCTTCCTACCAGAAAACATCCCTTGCTCGTTGGACCAGAAACTGCATGTGATAAAACTCCATGTAGGACTGGGAAACAAACGCTAGCTCGCCTTACAAGAAACACACTCTGCTTTTGAGAAAAGAGCACTCTTCTACTCTACTGTGTTTCCTATGGGGTCCAAACAGTGAGCTTGCTCAGAACAAAAGAACTGTGCTTCCTACATACACGGGCCATATCTAGATCAACTCTGCTTAGGAAACTGACAAGAACAGTAGATCCTCTTCAGTCCAATACACTGTACATGCTGGGTACAGACGCCAGTGCTATTTGCACAGTGTATGGCAATGGGAGCGCAATAGTGACTCTTCTTACCAGAAAAAAAACTCTTGCTCGTAGGACCAGAAACTGCATGTGATTCAACCCCATTTAGGACTGGGAAACAAACGCTAGCTCGCCTTACAAGAAACACACTCTGCATTTAAGAAAAGAGCACTCATCTACTCTACTGTGTTTCCTATGGGGTCCAAACAGTGAGCTTGCTCAGAACAAAAGAACTGTGCTTCCTACACACACGGGCCATATCTAGTTCAATTCTGCTTAGGAAACTAACAAGAACAGTAGCTCCTCTTCAGTCCAATACACTGTACTTGCTGGGAACAGACGCCAGTGCTATTTGCACTGTGTATCGCAATGGGAGCGCAATAGTGACTTTCCTTACCAGAAAAAAACTCTTGCTCGTAGGAACGGAAACTGCATGTGATTCAACTCCATTTAGGACTGTGAAACAAAGGCTAGCTCCCCTTACAAAAAACACACTCTGTTTTTGAGGAAAGAGCACTCTTCTACTCTACTGTGTTTTTTAGAGGGCCAGAACAGTGAGCTTGCTGAGTACAAAAGAACTGAGCTTCCTGCACACATGGGCCATATCTAGTTCAACTCTGCTTAGGAAACTGACAAGAACAGTAGCTGCTCTTCAGTCCAATACACTGTACTTGCTGGGAACAGACGCGAGGGCTATTTACATTGTGTATGGCAAAGGGAGCACAATAGTGACTCTTCTTACCAGAAAACCACTCTTGCTCGTATGACCAGACATTGCATGTGATTCAACTCCATTTAGGACTGGGAAACAAACGCTAGCTCGCCTTACAAGAAACACACTCTGCTTTTGAGAAAAGAGCACTCTTCTACTCTACTGTGTATCCTATGGGGTCCGAACAGTGAGCTTGATGAGAACAAAAGAACTGTGCTTCCTACACACACGGGCCATATCTAGTTCAACTCTGCTTAGGAAACTGAGAAGAACAGTAGATCCTCTTCAGTTCAATACGCTGTACATGCTGGGTACAGACGCCAGTGCTATTTGCACTGTGTATGGCAAAGGGGGCGCAATAGTGACTCTTCTTAGCAGAAAACAACTCTTGCTCGTAGGACCAGAAACTGCATGTGATTCAACTCCATTTAGGACTGGGAAACAAACGCTAGCTGGCCTTACAAGAAACACACTCTGCTTTTGAGAAAAATGCACTCTTCTACTCTACTTTGTTTCCTACGGGGTCCGAACAGTGAGCTTGCTCAGAACAAATGAACGGTGCTTCCTACACACACGGGCCATATCTAGTTCAAGTCTGCTTACGAAACTGACAAGAACAGTAGCTCCTCTTCAGTCCAATACACTGTACTTGCTGGGAACAGACGCGAGTGCTATTTGCACTGTGTACGGCAATGGGAGCACAATAGTGACTCTTCTTACAAGAAAACAATTCTTGCTTGTAGGACCAGAAACTGCATGTGATTCAACTCCATTTAGGTCTGGGAAGCAAACGCTATCTTGCCTTACAAGAAACACACTCTGCTTTTGGGAAAAGAGCACTCTTCTACTCTACTGTGTTTCCTATAGGGCCAGAACAGTGAGCTTGCTCAGAACAAAAGAACTGTGCTTCCTACACACATGGCCATATCTAGTTCAATTGTGCTTAGGAAACTGACAAGAACAGTAGATCCTCTTCAGTCCAATACACTGTACATGCTGGGAACAGACGCCAGTGCTATTTACCCTGTGTATGACAATGGGAGCGCAATTGTGACTTTCCTTACCAGAAAACAACTCTTGCTTGTACGTCCAGAAACTGCATGTGATTCAACGCCATTTAGGACTGGGAAACAAATGCTATCTCAGCTTACAAGAAACACACTCTGCTTTTGAGAAAAGAGCACTCATCTACTCTACTGTGTTTCCTATAGGGCCAGAAAGTTAGTTTGCTCAGAACAAAAGAACTGTGCTTCCTATACACACGGGCCATATCTAGTTCAACTGTGCTTAGGAAACTGACAAGAACAGTAGATCCTCTTCAGTCCAATACACTGTACTTGCTGGAAACAGACGCGAGGGCTATTTGCACTGTGTATGGCAAAGGGAGCACAATAGTGACTCTTCTTACCAGAAAAAAACTCTTGCTCGTAGGACCAGAAACTGCATGTGTATTTCAACTCCATTTAGGACTGGGAAATAAACGCTAGCTGGCCTTACAAGAAACACACTCTGCTTTTGAGAAAAATGCACTCTTCTACTCTACGGTGTTTCCTATGGGGTCTGAACAGTGAGCTTGCTCAGAACAAAAGAACTGTGCTTCGTACACACGGGCCATATCTAGTTCAATTCTGCTTAGGAAACTGACAAGAACAGTAGCTCCTCTTCAGTCCAATACACTGTACTTGCTGGGAACAGACACGAGGGCTATTTGCACTGTGTATGGCAAAGGGAGCGCAATAGTGACTCTTCTTACCAGAAAACAACTCTTGCTCGTAGGACCAGAAACTGCATGTGTATTTCATCTCCATTTAGGACTGGGAAACAAACGCTAGCTCGCCTTACAAGAAACACACTCTGCTCTTGAGAAAAATTCACTCTTCTACTCTACTGTGTTTCCTATCGGGTTCGAAATGTGAGCTACTCAGAACAAAAGAACTATGCTTCCTACACACACGGGCCATATCTTGTTCAATTCTGCTTAGGAAACTGACAAGAACAGTAGAATCTCTTCAGTACAATAGACTGTACATGCTGGGAAGAGACGCCAGTGCTATTTGCCCTGTATGTGACAATGGGAGCACAATAGGGACTCTTCTTACCAGAAAACAACTCTTGCTCGTATGACCAGAAACTGCATGTGATTCAACTCCATTTAGGACTGGGAATCAAACGCTAGATCGCCTTACAAGAAACACACTCGGCTTTTGAGAAAAGAGCCCTCATCTACTCTACTGTGTTTCCTATGGGGTCTGAACAGTGAGCTTGCTCAGAACAAAAGAACTGTGCTTCCTACACACACGGGCCATATCTAGTTCAACTCTGCTTAGGAAACTGACAAGAACAGTTGATCCTCTTGAGACCAATACGCTGTACATGGTGGGTACAGAAGCCAGTGCTATTTGCACTGTGTATGGCAATGGGAGCGCAATAGTGACTCTTCTTACCAGAAAACAACTCTTGCTCATAGGACCAGAAACTGCATGTGATTCAACTCCATTTAGGACTGGGAAACAAACGCTAGCTCGCCTTACAAGAAAAACACTCTGCTTTTGAGAAAAGAGCACTCTTCTACTCTACTGTGTTTTCTATGGGGTCCAAACAGTGAGCTTGCTCAGAACAAAAGAACTGTGCTTCCTACACACACGGGCCATATCTAGTTCAATTCTGCTTAGGAAACTGACAAGAACAGTAGCTCCTCTTCAGTCCAATACACTGTACTTGCTGGGAACAGACGTGAGTGCTATTTGCACTGTGTATGGCAAAGGGAGCGCAATAGTGCCTTTCCTTACCAGAAAACAACTATTGCTCATAGGAACGGAAACTGCATGTGATTCAAATCCATTTAGGACTGCAAAACAAACGCTAGCTCGCCTTACAAAAAACACACTCTGCTTTTGAGGAAAGAGCACTCTTCTACTCTACTGTGTTTCCTATGGGGTCCGAACAGTGAGCTTGCTCAGAACAAATGAACTGTGCTTCCTACACACACGGGCCATATCTAGTTCAAGTCTGCTTAGGAAACTGACAAGAACAGTAGCTCCTATTCAGTCCAATACACTGTACTTACTGGGAACAGACTCGAGTGCTATTTGCACTGTGTACGGCAATGGGAGCACAATAGTGACTCTTCTTACAAGAAAACAACTCTTGCTCATAGGACCAGAAACTGCATTTGATTCAATCCACTTAGGACTGGGAAACAAATGCTAGATCGCCTTACAAGAAACACGCTCTGCTTTTGAGAATAGGGCACACATCTACTCTACTGTGTTTCCTACGGGGTCCAAACAGTGAGCTTGCTCAGAACAAAGAACTGTGCTTCCTACACACACAGGTCATATCTAGTTCGACTCTGCTTAGGAAACTGACAAAAACAGTAGCTCCTCTTAAGTCCAATACACTGTACTTGCTGGGAACAGACGCGAGGGCTATTTGCACTGTGTGTGACAATGGGAGCACAATAGTGACTCTTCTTACCAGAAAACAACTCTTGCTCGTATGACCAGAAACTGCATGTGACTCAACTCCATTTAGGACTGGGAAACAAACTCTAAGTCGCCTTACAAGAAACACACTCTGCTTTTGAGAAAAGAGCACTCTTCTACTCTACTGTGTTTCCTATGGGGTCCGAACAGTGAGCTTGCTGAGAACAAAAGAACTGTGCTTCCTACACACACGGGGCATATCTAGTTCAACTCTGCTAAGGAAACTGAAAAGAATAGTAGCTCCTCTTCAGTCCAACACTCTAATTGATTGGAACAGACACAAGTGTTATTTGTACTGTGTATGGCAATGGGAGCGCAATAGTGACTCTTCTTACCAAAAAATAACTCTACTCGTAGGACCAGAAACTGCATGTGATTCAAATTCATTTAAGACTGGGAAACAGAAGCTAGCTCGCCTTGCAAGAAACACACTCTGCTTTTGAGAAAAGGGCACTCTTCTTCTCTACTATGTGTCCTATGGGTTCCGAACAGTGAGCTTGCTCAGAACAAAAGAACTGTGCTTCCTACACACACGGCCCATATCTAGTTCAATTCTGCTTAGGAAACGGACAAGAACAGTAGATCCTCTTCAGTCCAATACACTGCACTTGCTGGGAACAGACGCAAGTGCTATTTGCACTGTGTATGGCAATGGGAGCGCAATAGTGACTTTCCTTACCAGAAAACAACTCTTGCTCAAAGGACCAAAAACTGCATGTGACTCAACTCCATTTAGGACTGGGAAGCAAACGCTAGGTCGCCTTACACTAAACACACTCGGCTTTTGAGAAAAGAGCACTCATCTACTCTACTGTGTTTCCTATGGGGTCCGAACAGTGAGCTTGCTCAGAACCAAAGAACTGTGCTTCTTACACACACGCGCCTTATCTAGTTCATCTCTGCTTAGGAAACTGATGAGAACAGTAGCTCCTCTTCAGTCCAATACACTGTACTTACTGGGAAGAGACGCGAGTGCTATTTGCACTGTGTATGGCAATGGGAGCGCAATAGCGACTCTTCCTACCAGAAAACATCCCTTGCTCGTAGGACCAGAAACTGCATGTGATAAAACTCCATGTAGGACTGGGAAACAAACGCTAGCTCGCCTTACAAGAAACACACTCTGCTTTTGAGAAAAGAGCACTCTTCTACTCTACTGTGTTTCCTATGGGGTCCAAACAGTGAGCTTGCTCAGAACAAAAGAACTGTGCTTCCTACATACACGGGCCATATCTAGATCAACTCTGCTTAGGAAACTGACAAGAACAGTAGATCCTCTTCAGTCCAATACACTGTACATGCTGGGTACAGACGCCAGTGCTATTTGCACAGTGTATGGCAATGGGAGCGCAATAGTGACTCTTCTTACCAGAAAAAAAACTCTTGCTCGTAGGACCAGAAACTGCATGTGATTCAACCCCATTTAGGACTGGGAAACAAACGCTAGCTCGCCTTACAAGAAACACACTCTGCATTTAAGAAAAGAGCACTCATCTACTCTACTGTGTTTCCTATGGGGTCCAAACAGTGAGCTTGCTCAGAACAAAAGAACTGTGCTTCCTACACACACGGGCCATATCTAGTTCAATTCTGCTTAGGAAACTAACAAGAACAGTAGCTCCTCTTCAGTCCAATACACTGTACTTGCTGGGAACAGACGCCAGTGCTATTTGCACTGTGTATCGCAATGGGAGCGCAATAGTGACTTTCCTTACCAGAAAAAAACTCTTGCTCGTAGGAACGGAAACTGCATGTGATTCAACTCCATTTAGGACTGTGAAACAAAGGCTAGCTCCCCTTACAAAAAACACACTCTGTTTTTGAGGAAAGAGCACTCTTCTACTCTACTGTGTTTTTTAGAGGGCCAGAACAGTGAGCTTGCTGAGTACAAAAGAACTGAGCTTCCTGCACACATGGGCCATATCTAGTTCAACTCTGCTTAGGAAACTGACAAGAACAGTAGCTGCTCTTCAGTCCAATACACTGTACTTGCTGGGAACAGACGCGAGGGCTATTTACATTGTGTATGGCAAAGGGAGCACAATAGTGACTCTTCTTACCAGAAAACCACTCTTGCTCGTATGACCAGACATTGCATGTGATTCAACTCCATTTAGGACTGGGAAACAAACGCTAGCTCGCCTTACAAGAAACACACTCTGCTTTTGAGAAAAGAGCACTCTTCTACTCTACTGTGTATCCTATGGGGTCCGAACAGTGAGCTTGATGAGAACAAAAGAACTGTGCTTCCTACACACACGGGCCATATCTAGTTCAACTCTGCTTAGGAAACTGAGAAGAACAGTAGATCCTCTTCAGTTCAATACGCTGTACATGCTGGGTACAGACGCCAGTGCTATTTGCACTGTGTATGGCAAAGGGGGCGCAATAGTGACTCTTCTTAGCAGAAAACAACTCTTGCTCGTAGGACCAGAAACTGCATGTGATTCAACTCCATTTAGGACTGGGAAACAAACGCTAGCTGGCCTTACAAGAAACACACTCTGCTTTTGAGAAAAATGCACTCTTCTACTCTACTTTGTTTCCTACAGGGTCCGAACAGTGAGCTTGCTCAGAACAAATGAACGGTGCTTCCTACACACACGGGCCATATCTAGTTCAAGTCTGCTTACGAAACTGACAAGAGCAGTAGCTCCTCTTCAGTCCAATACACTGTACTTGCTGGGAACAGACGTGAGGGCTATTTGCATTGTGTATGGCAAAGGGAGCGCAATAGTGACTCTTCTAACCAGAAAACAGCTCTTGCTCGTAGGACCAGAAACTGCATGTGTATTTCAACTCCATTTAGGACTGGGAAACAAACGCTAGCTCGCCTTACAAAAAACACACTCTGCTTTTGAGAAAAGAGCACTCCTCTACTCTACTGTGTTTTCTATGAGGTCCGAACAGTGAGCTTGCTGAGAACAAAAGAACTGTACTTCCTACACACACGGGCCATATCTAGTTCAACTCTTCTTAGGAAACTGACAAGAACAGTAGCTCCTCTTCAGTCCAATACACTGTACTTGCTGGGAACAGACGGGTGGGCTATTTGCACTGTGTATGTCAAAGGGAGCGCAATAGTGACTCTTCTTACCAGAAAACAACTCTTGCTCGTAGGACCAGAAACTGCATGTGTATTTCATCTCCATTTAGGACTGGGAAACAAACTCTAGCTCGCCTTACAAGAAACACACTCTGCTTTTGAGAAAAATGCACTCTTCTACTCTACTGTGTTTCCTATGGGGTTCGAAATGTGAGCTTGCTCAGAACAAAAGAACTGGGCTTCCTACACACACGGGCCATATCTAGTTCAACTCTGCTTAGGAAACTGACAAGAACAGTAGAACCTCTTCAGTCCAATAGACTGTACATGCAGGGAAGAGGCGCCAGTGCTATTTGCACTGTGTGTGACAATGGGAGCACAATAGTGACTCTTCTTACCAGAAAACAACTCTTGCTCGTATGACCAGAAACTGCATGTGACTCAACTCCATTTAGGACTGGGAAACAAACTCTAAGTCGCCTTACAAGAAACACACTCTGCTTTTGAGAAAAGAGCACTCTTCTACTCTACTGTGTTTCCTATGGGGTCCGAACAGTGAGCTTGCTGAGAACAAAAGAACTGTGCTTCCTACACACACGGGGCATATCTAGTTCAACTCTGCTAAGGAAACTGAAAAGAATAGTAGCTCCTCTTCAGTCCAACACTCTAATTGATTGGAACAGACACAAGTGTTATTTGTACTGTGTATGGCAATGGGAGCGCAATAGTGACTCTTCTTACCAAAAAATAACTCTACTCGTAGGACCAGAAACTGCATGTGATTCAAATTCATTTAAGACTGGGAAACAGAAGCTAGCTCGCCTTGCAGAAACACACTCTGCTTTTGAGAAAAGGGCACTCTTCTTCTCTACTATGTGTCCTATGGGTTCCGAACAGTGAGCTTGCTCAGAACAAAAGAACTGTGCTTCCTACACACTGCCCATATCTAGTTCAATTGTGCTTAGGAAACGGACAAGAACAGTAGATCCTCTTCAGTCCAATACACTGCACTTGCTGGGAACAGACGCAAGTGCTATTTGCACTGTGTATGGCAATGGGAGCGCAATAGTGACTTTCCTTACCAGAAAACAACTCTTGCTCAAAGGACCAAAAACTGCATGTGACTCAACTCCATTTAGGACTGGGAAGCAAACGCTAGGTCGCCTTACACTAAACACACTCGGCTTTTGAGAAAAGAGCACTCATCTACTCTACTGTGTTTCCTATGGGGTCCGAACAGTGAGCTTGCTCAGAACCAAAGAACTGTGCTTCTTACACACACGCGCCTTATCTAGTTCAACTCTGCTTAGGAAACTGATGAGAACAGTAGCTCCTCTTCAGTCCAATACACTGTACTTACTGGGAAGAGACGCGAGTGCTATTTGCACTGTGTATGGCAATGGGAGCGCAATAGCGACTCTTCCTACCAGAAAACATCCCTTGCTCGTTGGACCAGAAACTGCATGTGATAAAACTCCATGTAGGACTGGGAAACAAACGCTAGCTCGCCTTACAAGAAACACACTCTGCTTTTGAGAAAAGAGCACTCTTCTACTCTACTGTGTTTCCTATGGGGTCCAAACAGTGAGCTTGCTCAGAACAAAAGAACTGTGCTTCCTACATACACGGGCCATATCTAGATCAACTCTGCTTAGGAAACTGACAAGAACAGTAGATCCTCTTCAGTCCAATACACTGTACATGCTGGGTACAGACGCCAGTGCTATTTGCACAGTGTATGGCAATGGGAGCGCAATAGTGACTCTTCTTACCAGAAAAAAAACTCTTGCTCGTAGGACCAGAAACTGCATGTGATTCAACTCCATTTAGGACTGGGAAACAAACGCTAGCTCGCCTTACAAGAAACACACTCTGCATTTAAGAAAAGAGCACTCATCTACTCTACTGTGTTTCCTATGGGGTCCAAACAGTGAGCTTGCTCAGAACAAAAGAACTGTGCTTCCTACACACACGGGCCATATCTAGTTCAATTCTGCTTAGGAAACTAACAAGAACAGTAGCTCCTCTTCAGTCCAATACACTGTACTTGCTGGGAACAGACGCCAGTGCTATTTGCACTGTGTATCGCAATGGGAGCGCAATAGTGACTTTCCTTACCAGAAAAAAACTCTTGCTCGTAGGAACGGAAACTGCATGTGATTCAACTCCATTTAGGACTGTGAAACAAAGGCTAGCTCCCCTTACAAAAAACACACTCTGTTTTTGAGGAAAGAGCACTCTTCTACTCTACTGTGTTTTTTAGAGGGCCAGAACAGTGAGCTTGCTGAGTACAAAAGAACTGAGCTTCCTGCACACATGGGCCATATCTAGTTCAACTCTGCTTAGGAAACTGACAAGAACAGTAGCTGCTCTTCAGTCCAATACACTGTACTTGCTGGGAACAGACGCGAGGGCTATTTACATTGTGTATGGCAAAGGGAGCACAATAGTGACTCTTCTTACCAGAAAACCACTCTTGCTCGTATGACCAGACATTGCATGTGATTCAACTCCATTTAGGACTGGGAAACAAACGCTAGCTCGCCTTACAAGAAACACACTCTGCTTTTGAGAAAAGAGCACTCTTCTACTCTACTGTGTATCCTATGGGGTCCGAACAGTGAGCTTGATGAGAACAAAAGAACTGTGCTTCCTACACACACGGGCCATATCTAGTTCAACTCTGCTTAGGAAACTGAGAAGAACAGTAGATCCTCTTCAGTTCAATACGCTGTACATGCTGGGTACAGACGCCAGTGCTATTTGCACTGTGTATGGCAAAGGGGGCGCAATAGTGACTCTTCTTAGCAGAAAACAACTCTTGCTCGTAGGACCAGAAACTGCATGTGATTCAACTCCATTTAGGACTGGGAAACAAACGCTAGCTGGCCTTACAAGAAACACACTCTGCTTTTGAGAAAAATGCACTCTTCTACTCTACTTTGTTTCCTACGGGGTCCGAACAGTGAGCTTGCTCAGAACAAATGAACGGTGCTTCCTACACACACGGGCCATATCTAGTTCAAGTCTGCTTACGAAACTGACAAGAACAGTAGCTCCTCTTCAGTCCAATACACTGTACTTGCTGGGAACAGACGCGAGTGCTATTTGCACTGTGTACGGCAATGGGAGCACAATAGTGACTCTTCTTACAAGAAAACAATTCTTGCTTGTAGGACCAGAAACTGCATGTGATTCAACTCCATTTAGGTCTGGGAAGCAAACGCTATCTTGCCTTACAAGAAACACACTCTGCTTTTGAGAAAAGAGCACTCTTCTACTCTACTGTGTTTCCTATAGGGCCAGAACAGTGAGCTTGCTCAGAACAAAAGAACTGTGCTTCCTACACACATGGCCATATCTAGTTCAATTGTGCTTAGGAAACTGACAAGAACAGTAGATCCTCTTCAGTCCAATACACTGTACATGCTGGGAACAGACGCCAGTGCTATTTACCCTGTGTATGACAATGGGAGCGCAATTGTGACTTTCCTTACCAGAAAACAACTCTTGCTTGTACGTCCAGAAACTGCATGTGATTCAACGCCATTTAGGACTGGGAAACAAATGCTATCTCAGCTTACAAGAAACACACTCTGCTTTTGAGAAAAGAGCACTCATCTACTCTACTGTGTTTCCTATAGGGCCAGAAAGTTAGTTTGCTCAGAACAAAAGAACTGTGCTTCCTATACACACGGGCCATATCTAGTTCAACTGTGCTTAGGAAACTGACAAGAACAGTAGATCCTCTTCAGTCCAATACACTGTACTTGCTGGAAACAGACGCGAGGGCTATTTGCACTGTGTATGGCAAAGGGAGCACAATAGTGACTCTTCTTACCAGAAAAAAACTCTTGCTCGTAGGACCAGAAACTGCATGTGTATTTCAACTCCATTTAGGACTGGGAAATAAACGCTAGCTGGCCTTACAAGAAACACACTCTGCTTTTGAGAAAAATGCACTCTTCTACTCTACGGTGTTTCCTATGGGGTCTGAACAGTGAGCTTGCTCAGAACAAAAGAACTGTGCTTCCTACACACGGGCCATATCTAGTTCAATTCTGCTTAGGAAACTGACAAGAACAGTAGCTCCTCTTCAGTCCAATACACTGTACTTGCTGGGAACAGACACGAGGGCTATTTGCACTGTGTATGGCAAAGGGAGCGCAATAGTGACTCTTCTTACCAGAAAACAACTCTTGCTCGTAGGACCAGAAACTGCATGTGTATTTCATCTCCATTTAGGACTGGGAAACAAACGCTAGCTCGCCTTACAAGAAACACACTCTGCTCTTGAGAAAAATTCACTCTTCTACTCTACTGTGTTTCCTATCGGGTTCGAAATGTGAGCTACTCAGAACAAAAGAACTATGCTTCCTACACACACGGGCCATATCTTGTTCAATTCTGCTTAGGAAACTGACAAGAACAGTAGAATCTCTTCAGTACAATAGACTGTACATGCTGGGAAGAGACGCCAGTGCTATTTGCCCTGTATGTGACAATGGGAGCACAATAGGGACTCTTCTTACCAGAAAACAACTCTTGCTCGTATGACCAGAAACTGCATGTGATTCAACTCCATTTAGGATTGGGAAACAAACGTCAGCTCGCCTTACAAGGAACACACTCTGCTTTTGATAATAGGGCACACATCTACTCTACGGTGTTTCCTATAGGGCCAGAACAGTTAGCTTGCTCAGAACAGAAGAAATGTGCTTCATACACACACGGGCCATATCTAGTTCAACTCTGCTTAGGAACCTGACAAGAACAGTAGATCCTCTTCAGTCCAATACACTGTACATGCTGGGAACAAATGCCAGTGCTATTTGCCCTGTGTATGACAATGGGAGCGCAATAGTGACTCTTCTTACCAGAAAAAACTCTTGCTCGTAGGACCAGAAACTGCATGTGATTCAAATCCATTTAGGATGGGGAAACAAACGCTAGCTCGCCTTACAAGAAACACACTCTGTTTTGAGAAAAGAGTACTCTTCTACTCTACTGTGTTTCCTATAGTGCCAGAACAGTGAGCTTGCTCAGAACAGAAGAAATGTGCTTCATACACACACGGGCCATATCTAGTTCAACTCTGCTTAGGAACCTGACAAGAACAGTAGATCCTCTTCAGTCCAATACACTGTACATGCTGGGAACAAATGCCAGTTCTATTTGCCCTGTGTATGACAATGGGAGCCCAATAGTGACTTTCCTTACCAGAATAAAACTCTTGCTCCTAGGACCAGAAACTGCATGAGATTCAACTCCGTTTCTGACTGGGAAACAAACAATAGCCAGCCTTACAAGAAACACACTCTGCTTTTGAGAAAAGAGCACTCTTCTTCTCTACTATGTGACCTAAGGGTTCCGAACAGTGAGCTTGCTCAGAACAAAAGAACTGTGCTTCCTACGCACACGGGCCATATCTAGTTCAACTCTGCTTAGGAAACTGTCAAGAACAGTAGCTCCTCTTCAGTCCAATACACTGTACTTGCTGGGAACATCGCAAGTGATATTTGCACTGTGTACGTCAATGGGAGCACAATAGTGACTTTCCTTACCAGAAAACTACTCTTCCTCGTAGGACCAAAAACTGCATGTGATTCAACTCCATTTAGTACTGGGAAACAAACGCTAGCTCGCCTTACAAGAAACACACTCTGCTTTTGAGGAAAGAGCACTCTTCTACTCTACTGTGTTTCCTATAGGGCCAGAACAGTGAGCTTGCTCAGAACAAAGAACTGTGCTTCCTACACACATGGGCCATATCTAGTTCAACTCTGCTTAGGAAACTGACAAGAACAGTAGCTCCTCTTCAGTCCAATACACTGTACTTGCTGGGAACAGACGCGAGGGCTATTTGCACTGTGTATGGCAATGGGAGCGCAATAGTGACTTTCCTTACCAAAAAACAACTCTTGCTCGTAGGACCTGAAACTGCATGTGATTCAACTCCATTTAGGACTGGGAAACAAACGCTAGCTCGCCTTACAAAAAACACACTCTGCTTTTGAGGAAAGAGCACTCTTCTACTCTACTGTGTTTCCTATAGGGCCAGAACAGTGAGCTTGCTGAGTACAAAAGAACTGTGCTTCCTACACACATGGGCCATATCTAGTTCAACTCTGCTTAGGAAACTGACAAAAACAGTAGCTCCTCTTCAGTCAAATACACTGTACTTGCTGGGAACAGACGCGAGGGCTATTTGCAGTATGTATGGAAATGGGAGCACTATAGTGACTCTTCTTACCAGAAAACAACTCTTGCTCGTAGGACCAGAATCTGCATGTGATTCAACTCCATTTAGGATTGGGAAACAAACGCTAGCTCGCCTTACAAGAAACACACTCTGCTTTTGGGAAAAGAGCACTCTACTACTCTACTGTGTTTCCTGTGGGTTCCAAACAGTGAGCTTGCTCAGAACAAAAGAACTGTGCTTCCTTCACATGGGTCATATCTAGTTCAACTCTGCTTAGAAAACTGACAAGAACTGTAGCTCCTCTTCAGACCAATAAACTGTACTTGCTGGAATCATACGCGAGTACTATTTGTACTGTGTATGGCAATGGGAGCGCAATAGTGACTCTTCATACCAGAAAACAACTCATGCTCGTAGGACCAGAAACTGCATGTGATTCAACTCCATTTAGGACTGGGAAACAAACGCCAGCTCGCCTTACAAGAAACACACTCTGCTTTTGAGAATAGGGCACACATCTCCTCTACTGTGTTTCCTGTGGGTTCCAAACAGTGAGCTTGCTCAGAACAAAAGAACTGTGCTTCCTACACATGGGTCATATCTAGTTCAACTCTGCTTAGAAAACTGACAAGAACAGTAGCTCCTCTTCAGACCAATATACTGTACTTGCTGGAAACAGACGCGAGTGCTATTTGTACTGTGTATGGCAATGGGAGCACAATAGTGGCTCTTCTTACCATAAAACAACTCTTGCTCGTAGGACCAGAAACTGCATGTGATTCAACTCCATTTAAAATTGGGAAACAAATGCCAGCTCGCCTTACAAGAAACACACTCTGCTTTTGAGAATAGGGCACACACCTACTCTACTGTGTTTCCTATGGCGTCCAAACAGTGAGCTAGCTCAGAACAAATGAAATGTTCTTCCTACACACACGGGTCATATCTAGTCCAACTCTGATTAGGAAACTGACAAGAACAGTAGCTCCTCTTCAGTCCAATACACTATACATGCTGGGAACAGACACAAGTGCTATTTGCACTGTGTATGACAATGGGAGCGCAATAGTCACTTTTCTTACCAGAAAAAACTTTTGCTTGTGACCAGAAACTGCATGTGATTCAAATCCATTTAGGACTGGGAAGCAAACGCTAGCTCGCCTTACAAGAAACACACTCTGCTTTTGAGAATAGGGCACACATTTACTCTACTGTGTTTCCTATGGGGTCCAAACAGTGAGCTTGCTCAGAACAAAAGAACTGTGCTTCCTACACACACGGGCCATATCTAGTTCAATTCTGCTTATGAAACTGACAAGAACGGTAGATCCTCTTCAGTCCAATACATTGTACTTGCTGGGAACAGACGCCAGTGCTATTTACCCTGTGTATGACAATGGGAGCCCAATAGTGACTTTTCTTACCAGAAAAAACTCTTGATTCTAGGACTAGAAACTGCATGTGATTCAAATCCATTTAGGACTGGGAAGCAAACGCTAGCTCGCCTTACAAGAAACACACTCTGCTTTTGAGAAAAGAGCACTCTTCTACTCTACTGTGTTTCCTATGGGGTTCGAACAGTGAGCATGCTCAGAACAAAAGAACTGTGCTTCCTATAAACACGGGCCATATCTAGTTCAACTCTGCTTAGGAAACTGACAAGAACAGTAGATCCCCTTCAGTCCAATACACTGTACTTGCTGGGAACAGACACGAGTGCTATTTGCACTGTGTATGGCAATGGGAGCGCAATAGTGACTTTCCTTACCAGAAAACAACTCTTGCTCGTAGGAACTGAAACTGCATGTGATTCAACTCCATTTAGTACTGGGAAACAAACGCTAGCTCGCCTTACAAGAAACACACTCTGCTTTTGAGGAAAGAGCACTCTTCTTCTCTACTGTGTTTCCTATAGGGCCAGAACAGTGAGCTTGCTCAGAACAAAGAACTGTGCTTCCTACACACATGGGCCATATCTAGTTCAACTCTGCTTAGGAAACTTACAAGAACAGTAGCTCCTCTTCAGTCCAACACACTGTACTTGCTGGGAACAGACGCGAGTGCTATTTGCACTGTGTATGGCAATGGGAGCGCAATAGTGACTCTTCTTACCAAAAAACAACTCTTGCTCGTAGGACCTGAAACTGTATGTGATTCAACTCCATTTAGGACTGGGAAACAAACGCTAGCTCGCCTTACAAAAAACACACTCTGCTTTTGAGGAAAGAGCACTCTTCTACTCTACTGTGTTTCCTATAGGGCCAGAACAGTGAGCTTGCTGAGTACAAAAGAACTGTGCTTCCTACACACATGGGCCATATCTAGTTCAACTCTGCTTAGGAAACTGACAAAAACAGTAGCTCCTCTTCAGTCAAATACACTGTACTTGCTGGGAACAGACGCGAGGGCTATTTGCACTATGTATGGCAATGGGAGCACTATAATGACTCTTCTTACCAGAAAACAACTCTTGCTCGTTGGACCAGAATCTGCATGTGATTCAACTCCATTTAGGATTGGGAAACAAACGCTAGCTAGCCTTACAAGAAACACACTCTGCTTTTGGGAAAAGAGCACTCTACTACTCTACTGTGTTTTCTATGTGGTCCGAACAGTGAGCTTGCTGAGAACAAAAGAACTGTGCTTCCTACACACATGGGCCATATCTAGTTCAATTCTGCTTAGGAAACTGACAAGAACTGTAGCTCCTCTTCAGACCAATAAACTGTACTTGCTGGAATCATACGCAAGTGCTATTTGTACTGTGTATGGCAATGGGAGCGCAATAGTGACTCTTCTTACCAGAAAACAACTCATGCTCGTAGGACCAGAAACTGCATGTGATTCAACTCCATTTAGGACTGGGAAACAAACGCCAGCTCGCCTTACAAGAAACACACTCTGCTTTTGAGAATAGGGCACACATCTCTTCTACTGTGATTCCTGTGGGTTCCAAACAGTGAGCTTGCTCAGAACAAAAGAACTGTGCTTCCTACACATGGGTCATATCTAGTTCAACTCTGCTTAGAAAACTGACAAGAACAGTAGCTCCTCTTCAGACCAATATACTGTACTTGCTGGAAACAGACGCGAGTGCTATTTGTACTGTGTATGGCAATGGGAGCACAATAGTGACTCTTCTTACCAGAAAACAACTCTTGCTCGTAGGACCAGAAACTGCATGTGATTCAACTCCATTTAAAATTGGGAAACAAATGCCAGCTCGCCTTACAAGAAACACACTCTGCTTTTGAGAATAGGGCACACACCTACTCTACTGTGTTTCCTATTGCGTCCAAACAGTGAGCTTGCTCAGAACAAATGAAATGTGCTTCCTACACACACGGGTCATATCTAGTCCAACTCTGATTAGGAAACTGACAAGAACAGTAGCTCCTCTTCAGTCCAATACACTATACTTGCTGGGAACAAACACAAGTGCTATTTGCACTGTGTATGACAATGGGAGCGCAATAGTCACTTTTCTTACCAGAAAAAACTTTTGCTTGTGACCAGAAACTGCATGTGATTCAAATCCATTTAGGACTGGGAAGCAAACGCTAGCTCGCCTTACAAGAAACACACTCTGCTTTTGAGAATAGGGCACACATTTACTCTACTGTGTTTCCTATGGGGTCCAAACAGTGAGCTTGCTCAGAACAAAAGAACTGTGCTTCCTACACACACGGGCCATATCTAGTTCAATTCTGCTTATGAAACTGACAAGAACAGTAGATCCTCTTCAGTCCAATACATTGTACTTGCTGGGAACAGACGCCAGTGCTATTTACCCTGTGTATGACAATGGGAGCCCAATAGTGACTTTTCTTACCAGAAAAAACTCTTGCTTCTAGGACTAGAAACTGCATGTGATTCAAATCCATTTAGGACTGGGAAGCAAACGCTAGCTCGCCTTACAAGAAACACACTCTGCTTTTGAGAAAAGAGCACTCTTCTACTCTACTGTGTTTCCTATGGGGTCCGAACAGTGAGCATGCTCAGAACAAACGAACTGTGCTTCCTATACACACGGGCCATATCTAGTTCAACTCTGCTTAGGAAACTGACAAGAACAGTAGATCCCCTTCAGTCCAATACACTGTACTTGCTGGGAATAGATGCGAGTGCTATTTGCACTGTGTTCGGCATTGGGAGCGCAATAGTGACTCTTTTTACCAGAAAACAACTCTTGCTCGTATGACCAGAAACTGCATGTGATTCAACTCCATTTAGGATTGGGAAACAAACGCCAGCTCGCCTTACAAGAAACACACTCTGCTTTTGAGAATAGGGCACACATCTACTCTACGGTATTTCCTATAGGGCCAGAAAGTGAGCTTGCTCAGAACAGAAGAAATGTGCTTCATACACACACGGGCCATATCTAGTTCAACTCTGCTTAGGAAACTTACAAGAACAGTAGCTCCTCTTCAGTCCAACACACTGTACTTGCTGGGAACAGACGCGAGTGCTATTTGCACTGTGTATGGCAATGGGAGCGCAATAGTGACTCTTCTTACCAAAAAACAACTCTTGCTCGTAGGACCTGAAACTGTATGTGATTCAACTCCATTTAGGACTGGGAAACAAACGCTAGCTCGCCTTACAAAAAACACACTCTGCTTTTGAGGAAAGAGCACTCTTCTACTCTACTGTGTTTCCTATAGGGCCAGAACAGTGAGCTTGCTGAGTACAAAAGAACTGTGCTTCCTACACACATGGGCCATATCTAGTTCAACTCTGCTTAGGAAACTGACAAAAACAGTAGCTCCTCTTCAGTCAAATACACTGTACTTGCTGGGAACAGACGCGAGGGCTATTTGCACTATGTATGGCAATGGGAGCACTATAATGACTCTTCTTACCAGAAAACAACTCTTGCTCGTTGGACCAGAATCTGCATGTGATTCAACTCCATTTAGGATTGGGAAACAAACGCTAGCTAGCCTTACAAGAAACACACTCTGCTTTTGGGAAAAGAGCACTCTACTACTCTACTGTGTTTTCTATGTGGTCCGAACAGTGAGCTTGCTGAGAACAAAAGAACTGTGCTTCCTACACACATGGGCCATATCTAGTTCAATTCTGCTTAGGAAACTGACAAGAACTGTAGCTCCTCTTCAGACCAATAAACTGTACTTGCTGGAATCATACGCAAGTGCTATTTGTACTGTGTATGGCAATGGGAGCGCAATAGTGACTCTTCTTACCAGAAAACAACTCATGCTCGTAGGACCAGAAACTGCATGTGATTCAACTCCATTTAGGACTGGGAAACAAACGCCAGCTCGCCTTACAAGAAACACACTCTGCTTTTGAGAATAGGGCACACATCTCTTCTACTGTGATTCCTGTGGGTTCCAAACAGTGAGCTTGCTCAGAACAAAAGAACTGTGCTTCCTACACATGGGTCATATCTAGTTCAACTCTGCTTAGAAAACTGACAAGAACAGTAGCTCCTCTTCAGACCAATATACTGTACTTGCTGGAAACAGACGCGAGTGCTATTTGTACTGTGTATGGCAATGGGAGCACAATAGTGACTCTTCTTACCAGAAAACAACTCTTGCTCGTAGGACCAGAAACTGCATGTGATTCAACTCCATTTAAAATTGGGAAACAAATGCCAGCTCGCCTTACAAGAAACACACTCTGCTTTTGAGAATAGGGCACACACCTACTCTACTGTGTTTCCTATGGCGTCCAAACAGTGAGCTTGCTCAGAACAAATGAAATGTGCTTCCTACACACACGGGTCATATCTAGTCCAACTCTGATTAGGAAACTGACAAGAACAGTAGCTCCTCTTCAGTCCAATACACTATACTTGCTGGGAACAAACACAAGTGCTATTTGCACTGTGTATGACAATGGGAGCGCAATAGTCACTTTTCTTACCAGAAAAAACTTTTGCTTGTGACCAGAAACTGCATGTGATTCAAATCCATTTAGGACTGGGAAGCAAACGCTAGCTCGCCTTACAAGAAACACACTCTGCTTTTGAGAATAGGGCACACATTTACTCTACTGTGTTTCCTATGGGGTCCAAACAGTGAGCTTGCTCAGAACAAAAGAACTGTGCTTCCTACACACACGGGCCATATCTAGTTCAATTCTGCTTATGAAACTGACAAGAACAGTAGATCCTCTTCAGTCCAATACATTGTACTTGCTGGGAACAGACGCCAGTGCTATTTACCCTGTGTATGACAATGGGAGCCCAATAGTGACTTTTCTTACCAGAAAAAACTCTTGCTTCTAGGACTAGAAACTGCATGTGATTCAAATCCATTTAGGACTGGGAAGCAAACGCTAGCTCGCCTTACAAGAAACACACTCTGCTTTTGAGAAAAGAGCACTCTTCTACTCTACTGTGTTTCCTATGGGGTCCGAACAGTGAGCATGCTCAGAACAAACGAACTGTGCTTCCTATACACACGGGCCATATCTAGTTCAACTCTGCTTAGGAAACTGACAAGAACAGTAGATCCCCTTCAGTCCAATACACTGTACTTGCTGGGAATAGATGCGAGTGCTATTTGCACTGTGTTCGGCATTGGGAGCGCAATAGTGACTCTTTTTACCAGAAAACAACTCTTGCTCGTATGACCAGAAACTGCATGTGATTCAACTCCATTTAGGATTGGGAAACAAACGCCAGCTCGCCTTACAAGAAACACACTCTGCTTTTGAGAATAGGGCACACATCTACTCTATGGTATTTCCTATAGGGCCAGAAAGTGAGCTTGCTCAGAACAGAAGAAATGTGCTTCATACACACACGGGCCATATCTAGTTCAACTCTGCTTAGGAACCTGACAAGAACAGTAGATCCTCTTCAGTATAAATACACTGTACATGCTGGGAACAAATGCCAGTGCTATTTGCCCTGTGTTTGACAATGGGAGCGCAATAGTGACTCTTCTTACCAGAAAAAACTCTTGCTCGTAGGACCAGAAACTGCATGTGATTCAAATCCATTTAGGACGGGGAAACAAACGCTAGCTTGCCTTACAAGAAACACACTCTGTTTTGAGAAAAGAGCACTCTTCTACTCTACTGTGTTTCCTATAGCGCCAGAACAGTGAGCTTGCTCAGAACAGAAGAAATGTGCTTCATACACACACGGGCCATATCTAGTTCAACTCTGCTTAGGAACCTGACAAGAACAGTAGATCCTCTTCAGTCCAATACACTGTACATGCTGGGAACAAATGCCAGTGGTATTTGCCCTGTGTATGACAATGGGAGCCCAATAGTGACTTTCCTTACCAGAATACAACCCTTGCTCGTAGGATCAGAAATTACATGAGATTCAACTCCGTTTCTGACTGGGAAACAAACAATAGCCAGCCTTACAAGAAACACACTCTGCTTTTGAGAAAAGAGCACTCTTCTTCTCTACTATGTGTCCTAAGGGTTACAAACAGTGAGCTTGCTCAGAACAAAAGAACTGTGCTTCCTACGCACACGGGCCATATCTAGTTCAACTCTGCTTAGGAAACTGTCAAGAACAGTAGCTCCTCTTCAGTCCAATACACTGTACTTGCTGGGAACAGACGCAAGTGCTATTTGCACTGTGTATGTCAATGGGATCACAATAGTGACTTTCCTTACCAGAAAACAATTCTTCCTCGTAGGACCAAAAACTGCATGTGATTCAACTCCATTTAGGACTGGGAAACAAACGCTAGCTCGCCTTACAAGAAACACACTCTGCTTTTGAGAAAAGAGCTGTCTTCTACTCTACTGTGTTTCCTATAGGGCCAGTACAGTGAGCTTGCTCAGAACAAAAGAACTGTGCTTCCTACACAAATGGCTATATCCAGTTCAATTCTGCTTAGGAAACTGACAAGAACAGTAGCTCCTCTTCAGTCCAATACACTGTACTTGCTGGGAACAGACGCGAGTGCTATTTGCACTGTGTATGGCAATGGGAGCGCAATAGTGACTTTCCTTACCAGAAAACAACTCTTGCTCGTAGGAACTGAAACTGCATGTGATTCAACTCCATTTAGTACTGGGAAAGAAACTCTAGCTCGCCTTACAAGAAACACACTCTGCTTTTGAGGAAAGAGCACTCTTCTACTCTACTGTGTTTCCTATAGGGCCAGAACAGTGAACTTGCTCAGAACAAAGAACTGTGCTTCCTACACACATGGGCCATATCTCGTTCAACTCTGCTTAGGAAACTGACAAGAACAGTAGCTCCTCTTCAGTCCAATACACTGTACTTCCTGGGAACAGACGCGAGTGCTATTTGCACTGTGTATGGAAATGGGAGCACAATAGTGACTTTCCCTACCAAAAAACAACTCTTGCTCGTAGGACCTGAAACTGTATGTGATTCAACTTCATTTAGGACTGGGAAACAAACGCTAGCTCGCCTTACAAAAAACACACTCTGCTTTTGAGGAAAGAGCACTCTTCTACTCTACTGTGTTTCCTATAGGGCCAGAACAGTGAGCTTGCTGAGTACAAAAGAACTGTGCTTCCTACATACATGGGCCATATCTAGTTCAACTCTGCTTAGGAAACTGACAAAAACAGTAGCTCCTCTTCAGTCAAATACACTGTACTTGCTGAGAACAGACGCGAGGGGCTATTTGCACTATGTATGGCAATGGGAGCACTATAGTGACTTTTCTTACCAGAAAACAACTCTTGCTCGTAGGACCAGAATCTGCATGTGATTCAACTCCATTTAGGATTGGGAAACAAACGCTAGCTCGCCTTACAAGAAACACACTCTGCTTTTGAGAATAGAGCACTCTACTACTCTACTGTGTTTTCTATGTGGTCCGAACAGTGAGCTTGCTGAGAACAAAAGAACTGTGCTTCCTACACACACGGGCCATATCTAGTTCAATTCTGCTTAGGAAACTGACAAGAACTGTAGCTCCTCTTCAGACCAATAAACTGTACTTGCTGGAAACATAAGCGAGTGCTATTTGTACTGTGTACGGCAATGGGAGCGCAATAGTGACTCTTCTTACCAGAAAACAACTCATGCTCGTAGGACCAGAAACTGCATGTGATTCAACTCCATTTAGGACTGGGAAACAAACTCCAGCTCGCCTTACAAGAAACACACTCTGCTTTTGAGAATAGGGCACACATCTCCTCTACTGTGTTTCCTCTGGGTTCCAAACAGTGAGCTTGCTCAGAACAAAAGAACTGTGCTTCCTACACATGGGTCATATCTAGTTCAACTCTGCTTAGAAAACTGACAAGAACAGTAGCTGCTCTTCAGACCAATATACTGTACTTGCTGGAAACAGACGCGAGTGCTATTTGTACTGTGTATGGCAATGGGAGCGCAATAGTGACTCTTCTTACCAGAAAACAACTCATGCTCGTAGGACCAGAAACTGCATGTGATTCAACTCCATTTAGGATTGGGAAACAAACTCCAGCTCGCCTTACAAGAAACACACTCTGCTTTTGAGAATAGGGCACACATCTCCTCTACTGTGTTTCCTGTGGGTTCCAAACAGTGAGCTTGCTCAGAACAAAAGAATTGTGCTTCCTACACATGGGTCATATCTAGTTCAACTCTGCTTAGAAAACTGACAAGAACAGTAGCTGCTCTTCAGACCAATATACTGTACTTGCTGGAAACAGACGCGAGTGCTATTTGTACTGTGTATGGCAATGGGAGCACTATAGTGACTTTTCTTACCAGAAAAAACTCTTGCTTCTAGGACTAGAAACTGCATGTGATTCAAATCCACTTAGGACTGGGAAGAAAACGCTAGCTCGCCTTACAAGAAACACACTCTGCTTTGAGAAAAGAGCACTCTTCTACTCTACTGTGTTTCCTAGGGGTCCGAACAGTGAGCATGCTCAGAACAAAAGAACTGTGCTTCCTATACACACGGGCCATATCTAGTTCAACTCTGCTTAGGAAACTGACAAGAACAGTAGATCCCCTTCAGTCCAATACACTGTCCTTGCTGGGAATAGACGCGAGTGCTATTTGCACTGTGTACGGAATTGGGAGCGCAATAGTGACTCTTTTTACCAGAAAACAACTCTTGCTCGTAGGACCAGAAACTGCATGTGATTCAACTCAACTTATGACTGGGAAACAAACGCTAGCTTGCCTTACAAGAAAAAAGCTCTGCTTTTGAGAAAAGGGCACACTTCTACTCTACTGTGTTTCCTATAGGGCCAGAACAATGAGCTTGCTCAGACCAAAAGAACTGTGCTTCCTACACACACGGGCCATATCTAGTTCAACTCTGCTTATGAAACTGACGAGAACAGTAGCTCCTCTTCAGTCCATACACTGTACTTACTGGGAACAGACGCGAGTGTTTTTGCACTGTGTACAGCAATGGGAGCACAATAGTGACTCTTCTTACCAGAAAACAACTCTTGCTCGTAGGACCAGAAACTGCATGAGATTCAACTCTGTTTCTGAGTGTGAAACAAACAATAGCCAGCCTTACAAGAAACACACTCTGCTTTTGAGAAAAGAGCACTCTTCTTCTCTACTATGTGTCCTATGGGTTCCCAACAGTGAGCTTGCTCAGAACAAAAGAACTGTGCTTCCTACTCACACGGGCCATATCTAGTTCAACTCTGCTTAGGAACCTGTCAAGAACAGTAGCTCCTCTTCAGTCCAATACACTGTACTTGCTGGGAACAGACACAAGTGCTATTTGCACTGTGTATGTCAATGGGAACGCAATAGTGACTTTCCTTACCAGAAAACAACTCTTCCTCGTAGGACCAAAAACTGCATGTGATTCAACTCCATTTAGGACTGGGAAACAAACGCTAGCTCGCCTTACAAGAAACACACTCTGCTTTTGAGAAAAGAGCTGTCTTCTACTCTACTGTGTTTCCTATAGGGCCAGAACAGTGAGCTTGCTGAGTACAAAAGAACTGTGCTTCCTACACACATGGGCCATATCTAGTTCAACTCTGATTAGGAAACTGACGAGAACAGTAGCTCATCATCAGTCCAATACACTGTACTTGCTGGGAACAAATGCGAGTGCAATTTGCACTGTGTAATGCAATGGGAGCACAATAGTGACTCTTCTTACCAGAAAACAACTCTTGCTCTTAGGACCAGTAACTGCATTTGATTCACCTCCATTTAGGACTGGGAAAAAAAACACTAGCGCGACTTACAAGAAACAAACTCTGCTTTTGAGAAAAGAGCACTCTTCTACTCTACTGTATTTCCTATGGGGTCCGAACAGTGAGCTTGCTCAGAACAAAAGAAATGTACTTCCTGCACACATGGCCATATCTAGTTCAATTCTGCTTGGGAAACTGACAAGAACAGTAGATCCTCTTCAGTGCAATACACTGTACATGCTGGGAAAAGAAGCCAGTGCTATATGCCCTGTGTATGACAATGGGAGCACAATAGTGACTCTTCTTACCCGAAAACATCTCTTGCTCGTAGGAACAGAAACTGCATGTGTTTCAACTCCATTTAGTACTTGGAAACAAACACTAGCTCGCCTTACAAGAAACACACTCTGCTTTTGAGAAAAGAGCACTCTGCTACTCTACTGTGTTTCCTATAGGGCCAGAACAGTGAGCTTGCTCAGAACAAAAGAACTGTGCTTCCTACACACACGGGCTATATCTAGTTGAACTCTGCATAGGAAACTGACAAGAACAGTAGATCCTCCTCAGTCCAATACACTGTACATGCTGCGAAAAGACGCCAGTGCTATTTGCCCTGCGTATGACAATGCGAGCGCAATAGTGACTCTTCTTACCAGAAAACTACTCTTGCTTGTAGGACCAGAAACTGCATGTGATTCAACTCCATTTAGGTCTGGGAAGCAAACGCTATCTAGCCTTACAAGAAACACACTCTGCTTTTGAGAAAAGAGCACTGAGTTTCCTATGGGGTCCGCACAGTGAGCTTGCTCAGAAAAAAAGAGCTGTGCTTCCTATACACACGGGCCATATCTATTTCAACTCTGCTTAGGAAACTGACAAGAACAGTAGATCCTCTTCAGTCCAATACACTGTACATGCTGGGAAAAGACGCAAGTGCTATTTGCCCTGTATATGACATTGCGAGCTCAATAGTGACTCTTCTTACCAGAAAACCACTCTTGCTTGTAGGACCAGAAACTGCATGTGATTCAACTCCATTTAGGTCTGGGAAGCAAACGCTATCTAGCCTTACAAGAAACACACTCTGCTTTTGAGAAAAGAGCACTCTTCTACTCTACTGTGTTTCCTATGTGGTCCGAACAATTAGCTTGCTCAGAACAAAAGAACTGTGCTTCCTACACACAGGGGCCATATCTAGTTCAACTCTACTTAGGAAAATGAAAAGAACAGTAGATCCTCTTCAGTCCAATACGCTGTACATGATGGGTACAGACGCCAGTGCTATTTGCACTGTGTATGGCAATGGGAGCGCAATAGTGACTCTTCTTACCAAAAAATAACTCTACTCGTAGGACCAGAAACTGCATGTGATTCAACTCCATTTAAGACTGGGAAACAGAAGCTAGCTCGCCTTGCAAGAAACACACTCTGCTTTTGAGAAAAGGGCACTCTTCTACTCTACTGTGTGTCCTATGGGTTCCGAACAGTGAGCTTGCTCAGAACAAAAGAACTGTGCTTCCTACACACACGGCCCATATCTAGTTCAATTCTGCTTAGGAAACTGACAAGAACAGTAGCTCCTCTTCAGTCCAATACACTGCACTTGCTGGGAACAGACGCAAGTGCTATTTGCACTGTGTATGGCAATGGGAGCGCAATAGTGACTTTCCTTACCAGAAAACAACTCTTGCTCGTAGGACCAGAAACTGCATGTGTATTTCATCTCCATTTAGGACTGGGAAACAAACTCTAGCTCGCCTTACAAGAAACACACTCTGCTTTTGAGAAAAATGCACTCATCTACTCTACTGTGTTTCCTATGGGGTCCGAACAGTGAGCTTGCTCAGAACCAAAGAACTGTGCTTCTTACACACACGCGCCTTATCTAGTTCATCTCTGCTTAGGAAACTGATGAGAACAGTAGCTCCTCTTCAGTCCAATACACTGTACTTACTGGGAAGAGACGCGAGTGCTATTTGCACTGTGTATGGCAATGGGAGCGCAATAGCGACTCTTCCTACCAGAAAACATCCCTTGCTCGTAGGACCAGAAACTGCATGTGATAAAACTCCATGTAGGACTGGGAAACAAACGCTAGCTCGCCTTACAAGAAACACACTCTGCTTTTGAGAAAAGAGCACTCTTCTACTCTACTGTGTTTCCTATGGGGTCCAAACAGTGAGCTTGCTCAGAACAAAAGAACTGTGCTTCCTACATACACGGGCCATATCTAGATCAACTCTGCTTAGGAAACTGACAAGAACAGTAGATCCTCTTCAGTCCAATACACTGTACATGCTGGGTACAGACGCCAGTGCTATTTGCACAGTGTATGGCAATGGGAGCGCAATAGTGACTCTTCTTACCAGAAAAAAAACTCTTGCTCGTAGGACCAGAAACTGCATGTGATTCAACCCCATTTAGGACTGGGAAACAAACGCTAGCTCGCCTTACAAGAAACACACTCTGCATTTAAGAAAAGAGCACTCATCTACTCTACTGTGTTTCCTATGGGGTCCAAACAGTGAGCTTGCTCAGAACAAAAGAACTGTGCTTCCTACACACACGGGCCATATCTAGTTCAATTCTGCTTAGGAAACTAACAAGAACAGTAGCTCCTCTTCAGTCCAATACACTGTACTTGCTGGGAACAGACGCCAGTGCTATTTGCACTGTGTATCGCAATGGGAGCGCAATAGTGACTTTCCTTACCAGAAAAAAACTCTTGCTCGTAGGAACGGAAACTGCATGTGATTCAACTCCACTTAGGACTGTGAAACAAAGGCTAGCTCCCCTTACAAAAAACACACTCTGTTTTTGAGGAAAGAGCACTCTTCTACTCTACTGTGTTTTTTAGAGGGCCAGAACAGTGAGCTTGCTGAGTACAAAAGAACTGAGCTTCCTGCACACATGGGCCATATCTAGTTCAACTCTGCTTAGGAAACTGACAAGAACAGTAGCTGCTCTTCAGTCCAATACACTGTACTTGCTGGGAACAGACGCGAGGGCTATTTACATTGTGTATGGCAAAGGGAGCACAATAGTGACTCTTCTTACCAGAAAACCACTCTTGCTCGTATGACCAGACATTGCATGTGATTCAACTCCATTTAGGACTGGGAAACAAACGCTAGCTCGCCTTACAAGAAACACACTCTGCTTTTGAGAAAAGAGCACTCTTCTACTCTACTGTGTATCCTATGGGGTCCGAACAGTGAGCTTGATGAGAACAAAAGAACTGTGCTTCCTACACACACGGGCCATATCTAGTTCAACTCTGCTTAGGAAACTGAGAAGAACAGTAGATCCTCTTCAGTTCAATACGCTGTACATGCTGGGTACAGACGCCAGTGCTATTTGCACTGTGTATGGCAAAGGGGGCGCAATAGTGACTCTTCTTAGCAGAAAACAACTCTTGCTCGTAGGACCAGAAACTGCATGTGATTCAACTCCATTTAGGACTGGGAAACAAACGCTAGCTGGCCTTACAAGAAACACACTCTGCTTTTGAGAAAAATGCACTCTTCTACTCTACTTTGTTTCCTACGGGGTCCGAACAGTGAGCTTGCTCAGAACAAATGAACGGTGCTTCCTACACACACGGGCCATATCTAGTTCAAGTCTGCTTACGAAACTGACAAGAGCAGTAGCTCCTCTTCAGTCCAATACACTGTACTTGCTAGGAACAGACGTGAGGGCTATTTGCATTGTGTATGGCAAAGGGAGCGCAATAGTGACTCTTCTAACCAGAAAACAGCTCTTGCTCGTAGGACCAGAAACTGCATGTGTATTTCAACTCCATTTAGGACTGGGAAACAAACGCTAGCTCGCCTTACAAAAAACACACTCTGCTTTTGAGAAAAGAGCACTCCTCTACTCTACTGTGTTTTCTATGAGGTCCGAACAGTGAGCTTGCTGAGAACAAAAGAACTGTACTTCCTACACACACGGGCCATATCTAGTTCAACTCTTCTTAGGAAACTGACAAGAACAGTAGCTCCTCTTCAGTCCAATACACTGTACTTGCTGGGAACAGACGGGTGGGCTATTTGCACTGTGTATGTCAAAGGGAGCGCAATAGTGACTCTTCTTACCAGAAAACAACTCTTGCTCGTAGGACCAGAAACTGCATGTGTATTTCATCTCCATTTAGGACTGGGAAACAAACTCTAGCTCGCCTTACAAGAAACACACTCTGCTTTTGAGAAAAATGCACTCTTCTACTCTACTGTGTTTCCTATGGGGTTCGAAATGTGAGCTTGCTCAGAACAAAAGAACTGGGCTTCCTACACACACGGGCCATATCTAGTTCAACTCTGCTTAGGAAACTGACAAGAACAGTAGAACCTCTTCAGTCCAATAGACTGTACATGCAGGGAAGAGGCGCCAGTGCTATTTGCACTGTGTGTGACAATGGGAGCACAATAGTGACTCTTCTTACCAGAAAACAACTCTTGCTCGTATGACCAGAAACTGCATGTGACTCAACTCCATTTAGGACTGGGAAACAAACTCTAAGTCGCCTTACAAGAAACACACTCTGCTTTTGAGAAAAGAGCACTCTTCTACTCTACTGTGTTTCGTATGGGGTCTGAACAGTGAGCTTGCTGAGAACAAAAGAACTGTGCTTCCTACACACACGGGGCATATCTAGTTCAACTCTGCTAAGGAAACTGAAAAGAATAGTAGCTCCTCTTCAGTCCAACACTCTAATTGATTGGAACAGACACAAGTGTTATTTGTACTGTGTATGGCAATGGGAGCGCAATAGTGACTCTTCTTACCAAAAAATAACTCTACTCGTAGGACCAGAAACTGCATGTGATTCAAATTCATTTAAGACTGGGAAACAGAAGCTAGCTCGCCTTGCAGAAACACACTCTGTTTTTGAGAAAAGGGCACTCTTCTTCTCTACTATGTGTCCTATGGGTTCCGAACAGTGAGCTTGCTCAGAACAAAAGAACTGTGCTTCCTACACACTGCCCATATCTAGTTCAATTGTGCTTAGGAAACGGACAAGAACAGTAGATCCTCTTCAGTCCAATACACTGCACTTGCTGGGAACAGACGCAAGTGCTATTTGCACTGTGTATGGCAATGGGAGCGCAATAGTGACTTTCCTTACCAGAAAACAACTCTTGCTCAAAGGACCAAAAACTGCATGTGACTCAACTCCATTTAGGACTGGGAAGCAAACGCTAGGTCGCCTTACACTAAACACACTCGGCTTTTGAGAAAAGAGCACTCATCTACTCTACTGTGTTTCCTATGGGGTCCGAACAGTGAGCTTGCTCAGAACCAAAGAACTGTGCTTCTTACACACACGCGCCTTATCTAGTTCAACTCTGCTTAGGAAACTGATGAGAACAGTAGCTCCTCTTCAGTCCAATACACTGTACTTACTGGGAAGAGACGCGAGTGCTATTTGCACTGTGTATGGCAATGGGAGCGCAATAGCGACTCTTCCTACCAGAAAACATCCCTTGCTCGTTGGACCAGAAACTGCATGTGATAAAACTCCATGTAGGACTGGGAAACAAACGCTAGCTCGCCTTACAAGAAACACACTCTGCTTTTGAGAAAAGAGCACTCTTCTACTCTACTGTGTTTCCTATGGGGTCCAAACAGTGAGCTTGCTCAGAACAAAAGAACTGTGCTTCCTACATACACGGGCCATATCTAGATCAACTCTGCTTAGGAAACTGACAAGAACAGTAGATCCTCTTCAGTCCAATACACTGTACATGCTGGGTACAGACGCCAGTGCTATTTGCACAGTGTATGGCAATGGGAGCGCAATAGTGACTCTTCTTACCAGAAAAAAAACTCTTGCTCGTAGGACCAGAAACTGCATGTGATTCAACTCCATTTAGGACTGGGAAACAAACGCTAGCTCGCCTTACAAGAAACACACTCTGCATTTAAGAAAAGAGCACTCATCTACTCTACTGTGTTTCCTATGGGGTCCAAACAGTGAGCTTGCTCAGAACAAAAGAACTGTGCTTCCTACACACACGGGCCATATCTAGTTCAATTCTGCTTAGGAAACTAACAAGAACAGTAGCTCCTCTTCAGTCCAATACACTGTACTTGCTGGGAACAGACGCCAGTGCTATTTGCACTGTGTATCGCAATGGGAGCGCAATAGTGACTTTCCTTACCAGAAAAAAACTCTTGCTCGTAGGAACGGAAACTGCATGTGATTCAACTCCATTTAGGACTGTGAAACAAAGGCTAGCTCCCCTTACAAAAAACACACTCTGTTTTTGAGGAAAGAGCACTCTTCTACTCTACTGTGTTTTTTAGAGGGCCAGAACAGTGAGCTTGCTGAGTACAAAAGAACTGAGCTTCCTGCACACATGGGCCATATCTAGTTCAACTCTGCTTAGGAAACTGACAAGAACAGTAGCTGCTCTTCAGTCCAATACACTGTACTTGCTGGGAACAGACGCGAGGGCTATTTACATTGTGTATGGCAAAGGGAGCACAATAGTGACTCTTCTTACCAGAAAACCACTCTTGCTCGTATGACCAGACATTGCATGTGATTCAACTCCATTTAGGACTGGGAAACAAACGCTAGCTCGCCTTACAAGAAACACACTCTGCTTTTGAGAAAAGAGCACTCTTCTACTCTACTGTGTATCCTATGGGGTCCGAACAGTGAGCTTGATGAGAACAAAAGAACTGTGCTTCCTACACACACGGGCCATATCTAGTTCAACTCTGCTTAGGAAACTGAGAAGAACAGTAGATCCTCTTCAGTTCAATACGCTGTACATGCTGGGTACAGACGCCAGTGCTATTTGCACTGTGTATGGCAAAGGGGGCGCAATAGTGACTCTTCTTAGCAGAAAACAACTCTTGCTCGTAGGACCAGAAACTGCATGTGATTCAACTCCATTTAGGACTGGGAAACAAACGCTAGCTGGCCTTACAAGAAACACACTCTGCTTTTGAGAAAAATGCACTCTTCTACTCTACTTTGTTTCCTACGGTTTCCGAACAGTGAGCTTGCTCAGAACAAATGAACGGTGCTTCCTACACACACGGGCCATATCTAGTTCAAGTCTGCTTACGAAACTGACAAGAACAGTAGCTCCTCTTCAGTCCAATACACTGTACTTGCTGGGAACAGACGCGAGTGCTATTTGCACTGTGTACGGCAATGGGAGCACAATAGTGACTCTTCTTACAAGAAAACAATTCTTGCTTGTAGGACCAGAAACTGCATGTGATTCAACTCCATTTAGGTCTGGGAAGCAAACGCTATCTTGCCTTACAAGAAACACACTCTGCTTTTGAGAAAAGAGCACTCTTCTACTCTACTGTGTTTCCTATAGGGCCAGAACAGTGAGCTTGCTCAGAACAAAAGAACTGTGCTTCCTACACACATGGCCATATCTAGTTCAATTGTGCTTAGGAAACTGACAAGAACAGTAGATCCTCTTCAGTCCAATACACTGTACATGCTGGGAACAGACGCCAGTGCTATTTACCCTGTGTATGACAATGGGAGCGCAATTGTGACTTTCCTTACCAGAAAACAACTCTTGCTTGTACGTCCAGAAACTGCATGTGATTCAACGCCATTTAGGACTGGGAAACAAATGCTATCTCAGCTTACAAGAAACACACTCTGCTTTTGAGAAAAGAGCACTCATCTACTCTACTGTGTTTCCTATAGGGCCAGAAAGTTAGTTTGCTCAGAACAAAAGAACTGTGCTTCCTATACACACGGGCCATATCTAGTTCAACTGTGCTTAGGAAACTGACAAGAACAGTAGATCCTCTTCAGTCCAATACACTGTACTTGCTGGAAACAGACGCGAGGGCTATTTGCACTGTGTATGGCAAAGGGAGCACAATAGTGACTCTTCTTACCAGAAAAAAACTCTTGCTCGTAGGACCAGAAACTGCATGTGTATTTCAACTCCATTTAGGACTGGGAAATAAACGCTAGCTGGCCTTACAAGAAACACACTCTGCTTTTGAGAAAAATGCACTCTTCTACTCTACGGTGTTTCCTATGGGGTCTGAACAGTGAGCTTGCTCAGAACAAAAGAACTGTGCTTCCTACACACGGGCCATATCTAGTTCAATTCTGCTTAGGAAACTGACAAGAACAGTAGCTCCTCTTCAGTCCAATACACTGTACTTGCTGGGAACAGACACGAGGGCTATTTGCACTGTGTATGGCAAAGGGAGCGCAATAGTGACTCTTCTTACCAGAAAACAACTCTTGCTCGTAGGACCAGAAACTGCATGTGTATTTCATCTCCATTTAGGACTGGGAAACAAACGCTAGCTCGCCTTACAAGAAACACACTCTGCTCTTGAGAAAAATTCACTCTTCTACTCTACTGTGTTTCCTATCGGGTTCGAAATGTGAGCTACTCAGAACAAAAGAACTATGCTTCCTACACACACGGGCCATATCTTGTTCAATTCTGCTTAGGAAACTGACAAGAACAGTAGAATCTCTTCAGTACAATAGACTGTACATGCTGGGAAGAGACGCCAGTGCTATTTGCCCTGTATGTGACAATGGGAGCACAATAGGGACTCTTCTTACCAGAAAACAACTCTTGCTCGTATGACCAGAAACTGCATGTGATTCAACTCCATTTAGGACTGGGAATCAAACGCTAGATCGCCTTACAAGAAACACACTCTGCTTTTGAGAAAAGAGCCCTCGTCTACTCTACTGTGTTTCCTATGGGGTTTGAACAGTGAGCTTGCTCAGAACAAAAGAACTGTGCTTCCTACACACACGGGCCATATCTAGTTCAACTCTGCTTAGGAAACTGACAAGAACAGTTGATCCTCTTGAGACCAATACGCTGTACATGGTGGGTACAGAAGCCAGTGCTATTTGCACTGTGTATGGCAATGGGAGCGCAATAGTGACTCTTCTTACCAGAAAACAACTCTTGCTCGTAGGACCAGAAACTGCATGTGATTCAACTCCATTTAGGACTGGGAAACAAACGCTAGCTCGCCTTACAAGAAAAACACTCTGCTTTTGAGAAAAGAGCACTCTTCTACTCTACTGTGTTTTCTATGGGGTCCAAACAGTGAGCTTGCTCAGAACAAAAGAACTGTGCTTCCTACACACACGGGCCATATCTAGTTCAATTCTGCTTAGGAAACTGACAAGAACAGTAGCTCCTCTTCAGTCCAATACACTGTACTTGCTGGGAACAGACGTGAGTGCTATTTGCACTGTGTATGGCAAAGGGAGCGCAATAGTGCCTTTCCTTACCAGAAAACAACTATTGCTCATAGGAACGGAAACTGCATGTGATTCAAATCCATTTAGGACTGCAAAACAAACGCTAGCTCGCCTTACAAAAAACACACTCTGCTTTTGAGGAAAGAGCACTCTTCTACTCTACTGTGTTTCCTAAGGGGTCCGAACAGTGAGCTTGCTCAGAACAAATGAACTGTGCTTCCTACACACACGGGCCATATCTAGTTCAAGTCTGCTTAGGAAACTGACAAGAACAGTAGCTCCTATTCAGTCCAATACACTGTACTTACTGGGAACAGACTCGAGTGCTATTTGCACTGTGTACGGCAATGGGAGCACAATAGTGACTCTTCTTACAAGAAAACAACTCTTGCTCGTAGGACCAGAAACTGCATTTGATTCAATCCACTTAGGACTGGGAAACAAACGCTAGATCGCCTTACAAGAAACACGCTCTGCTTTTGAGAATAGGGCACACATCTACTCTACTGTGTTTCCTACGGGGTCCAAACAGTGAGCTTGCTCAGAACAAAGAACTGTGCTTCCTACACACACAGGTCATATCTAGTTCGACTCTGCTTAGGAAACTGACAAAAACAGTAGCTCCTCTTAAGTCCAATACACTGTACTTGCTGGGAACAGACGCGAGGGCTATTTGCACTGTGTATGAAAATGGGAGCACAATAGTGACTCTTCTTACCAGAAAACAACTCTTGCTCGTAGGACCAGAAACTGCATGTGATTCAACTCCATTTAGGACTGGGAAACAAACGCTAGCTTGCCTTACAAGAAACACACTCTGCTTTTGAGAAAAGAGCACTCGTCTATTCTACTGTGTTTTTTATGGGGTCCGAACAGTGAGCTTGCTGAGAACAAAAGAACTGTGCTTCCTACACACACGAACCATATCTAGTTCAATTCTGCTTAGGAAACTGACAAGAACAGTAGATCCTCTTCAGTCCAATACGCTGTACATGCTGGGTACAGACGCCAGTGCTATTTGCACTGTGTATGGCAATGGGAGCGCAATAGTGATTCTTCTCACCAGAAAACAACTCTTGCTCGTAGGACCAGAACCTGGATGTGATTCAACTCCATTTAGGACTGGGAAACAAACGCTAGCTGGCCTTACAAGAAACACACTCTGCTTTGGAGGAAAGAGCACTCTTCTAATCTACTGTGTTTCCTATAGGGCCAGAACAGTGAGCTTGCTGAGTACAAAAGAACTGTGCTTCCTACACACATGGGCCATATCTAGTTCAACTCTGCTTAGGAACCTGACAAGAACAGTAGATCCTCTTTAGTCCAGTACACTGTACATGCTAGGAACAGAGGCCAGTGCTATTTGCCCTGAGTATGACAATGGGAGCGCAATAGTGACTCTTATTACCAGAAAAAACTCTTGCTCGTAGGACCAGAAACTGCATGTGTATTTCAACTCCATTTAGGATTGGGAAACAAACACTAGCTAGCATTACAAGAAACACACTCTGCTTTGGAGGAAAGAGCACTCTTCTAATCTACTGTGTTTCCTATAGGGCCAGAACATTGAGCTTGCTGAGTACAAAAGAACTGTGCTTCCTACACACATGGGCCATATCTAGTTCAACTCTGCTTAGGAACCTGACAAGAACAGTAGATCCTCTTTAGTCCAATACACTGTACATGCTGGGAACAGAGGCCAGTGCTATTTGCCCTGAGTATGACAATGGGAGCGCAATAGTGACTCATATTACCAGAAAAAACTCTTGCTCGTAGGACCAGAAACTGCATGTGATTCAACTCCATTTAGGACTGGGAAACAAACGCTAGCTCGCCTTACAAGAAACACAATCTGCTTTTGAGAAAAATGCACTCTTCAACTCTACTGTGTTTCCTATGGGGTTCGAAATGTGAGCTTGCTCAGAACAAAAGAACTGTGCTTCCTACACACACGGGCCATATCTAGTTCAACTCTGCTTAGGAAACTGAAAAGAACAGAACATCCTCTTCAGTCCAATACGCTGTACATGCTGGGTACAGACGCCAGTGCTATTTGCACTGTGTATGGCAATGGGAGCGCAATAGTGACTCTTCTTACCAGAAAACAACTCTTGCTCGTAGGACCAGAAACTGCATGTGATTCAACTCCATTTAGGAATGGGAAATAAACGATAGCTCGCCTTACAAGAAACACACTCTGCTTTTGAGAAAACAGCACTCTTCTACTCTACTGTGTTTCCTATGGGGTCCAAACAGTGAGCTTGCTCAGAACAAAAGAACTGTGCTTCCTAAACACACGGGCCATATCTACTTCAATTCTGCTTAGGAAACTGACAAGAACAGTAGCTCCTCTTCAGTCCAATACACTGTGCTTGCTGGGAACAGACGCGAGGGCTATTTGCACTGTGTATGGCAAAGGGAGCGCAATAGTGACTCTTCTTACCACAAAACAACTCTTGCTCGTAGGACCAGAACCTGGATGTGATTCAACTCCATTTAGGATTGGGAAACAAACGCTAGCTCGCCTTACAAGAAACACACTCTGCTTTTGAGAAAAGAGCACTCTTCTACTCTACTGTGTCCTATGGAGTCCAAACAGTGAGCTTGCTCAGAACAAAAGAACTGTGCTTCCTACACACACGGGCCATATCTAGTTCAAATTTGCTTAGGAAACTGACAAGAACAGTAGCTCCTCTTCAGTCCAATACACTGTACTTGTTGGGAACAGACGCGAGGGCTATTTGCACTGTGTTTGGCAATGGGAGCGCAATAGTTTACTGTCCTTACCAGAAAACAACTCTTGCTCATAGGAACGGAAACTGCATGTGATTCAACTCCATTTAGGACTGGGAAACAAACTCTAGCTGGCCTTACAAGAAACACACTCTGCTTTGGAGGAAAGAGCACTCTTCTAATCTACTGTGTTTCCTATAGGGCCAGAACAGTGAGCTTGCTGAGTACAAAAGAACTGTGCTTCCTACACACATGGGCCATATCTAGTTCAACTCTGCTTAGGAACCTGACAAGAACAGTAGATCCTCTTTAGTCCAGTACACTGTACATGCTAGGAACAGAGGCCAGTGCTATTTGTCCTGAGTATGACAATGGGAGCGCAATAGTGACTCTTATTACCAGAAAAAACTCTTGCTCGTAGGACCAGAAACTGCATGTGATTCAACTCCATTTAGGACTGGGAAACAAACGCTAGCTCGCCTTACAAGAAACACACTCTGCTTTTGAGAAAAATGCACTCTTCTACTCTACTGTGTTTCCTATGGGGTCCAAACAGTGAGCTTGCTCAAAACAAAAGAATTGTGCTTCCTGCACACACGGGTCATATCTAGTTCAACTCTGCTTAGGAAACTGACAAGAACAGTAGCTCTGCTTCAGTCCAATACACTGTACTTGCTGGGAACAGACGTGAGTGCTATTTGCACTGTATATGGCAATGGGAGCGCAATATTGACTTTCCTTACCAGAAAACAACTCTTGCTCGTAGGAACAAAAACTGCATGTGATTCAACTCCATTTAGGACTGGGAAAAAAATGCTAGCTCGCCTTACAAGAAACACACTCTGCTTTTGAGAAAAGAGCACTCTTCTACTCTACTGTGTTTTCTATGTGGACCAAACAGTGAGCTTGCTGAGAACAAAAGAACTGTGCTTCCTACACACACGGGCCATATCTAGTTCAACTGTGCTTAGGAAACTGACAAGAACAGTAGCTCCTCTTCAGACCAATACACTGTACATGCTGGGTACAGACGCCAGTGCTATTTGCACTGCGTATGGCAATGGGAGCACAATAGTGACTCTTCTTACCAGAAAACAACTCTTGCTCGTAGGACCAGAAACTGCATGTGATTCAACTCCATTTAGGACTGGGAAACAAACGCTAGCTCGCCATACAAGAAACACACTCTGCTTTTGAGAAAAGAGCACTCTTCCACTCTACTGTGTCCTATGTAGTCCAAACAGTGTGCTTGCTCAGAACAAAAGAACTGTGCTTCCAACACACATGGGCCATATCTAGTTCAATTCTGCTTAGGAAACTGACAAGAACAGTAGCTCCTCTTCAGTCCAATACACTGTACTTGCTGGAAACAGACGCGAGTGCTCATTGCACAGTGTATGGCAATGGGAGCGCAATAGTGACTTTCCTTACCAGAAAATAACTCTTGCTCGTAGGAACGGAAACTGCATGTGATTCAACTCCATTTAGCACTGCGAAACAAACGCTAGCTCGCCTTACAAAAAACACACTCTGCTTTTGAGGAAAGAGCACTCTTCTACTCTACTGTGTTTCCTATAGGGCCAGAACAGTGAGCTTGGTGAGTACAAAAGAACTGTGCTTCCTACACACACAGGCCATATCTAGTTCAACTCTGCTTAGGAAACTGACAAGAACAGTAGCTCCTCTTCAGTCCAATACACTGTACTTGCTGGGAACAGACGCGAGGGCTATTTGCACTGTGTATGGCAAAGGGAGCACAATAGTGACTCTTCTTACCAGAAAACAACTCTTGCTCGTAGGACCAGAAACTGCATGTGTATTTCATCTCCATTTAGGACTGGGAAACAAACGCTAGCTTGCCTTACAAGAAACACACTCTGCTTTTGAGAAAAATGCACTCTTCTACTCTACTGTGTTTCCTATGGGGTTCGAAATGTGAGCTTGCTGAGAACAAAAGAACTGTGCTTCCTACACACACGGGCCATATCTAGTTCAATTCTGCTTAGGAAACTGACAAGAGCAGTAGATCCTCTTCAGTCCAATACACTGTACATGCTGGGAACAGAGGCCAGTGCTATTTGCCCTGAGTATGACAATGGGAGCACAATAGTGACTCTTCTTACCAGAAAAAACTCTTGCTCGTATGACCAGAAACTGCATGTGATTCAACTCCATTTAGGACTGGGAAACAAACGCTAACTCGCCTTACAAGAAACACAATCTGCTTTTGAGAAAAATGCACTCTTCTACTCTACTGTGTTTCCTATGGGGTTCGAAATGTGAGCTTGCTCAGAACAAAAGAACTGTGCTTCCTACACACACGGGCCATATCTAGTTCCACTCTGCTTAGGAAACTGAAAAGAACAGAACATCCTCTTCAGTCCAATACGCTGTACATGCTGGGTACAGACGCCAGTGCTATTTGCACTGTGTATGGCAATGGGAGCGCAATAGTGATTCTTCTCACCAGAAAACAACTCTTGCTCGTAGGACCAGAACCTGGATGTGATTCAACTCCATTTAGGACTGGGAAACAAACGCTAGCTGGCCTTACAAGAAACACACTCTGCTTTGGAGGAAAGAGCACTCTTCTAATCTACTGTGTTTCCTATAGGGCCAGAACAGTGAGCTTGCTGAGTACAAAAGAACTGTGCTTCCTACACACATGGGCCATATCTAGTTCAACTCTGCTTAGGAACCTGACAAGAACAGTAGATCCTCTTTAGTCCAGTACACTGTACATGCTAGGAACAGAGGCCAGTGCTATTTGCCCTGAGTATGACAATGGGAGCGCAATAGTGACTCTTATTACCAGAAAAAACTCTTGCTCGTAGGACCAGAAACTGCATGTGTATTTCAACTCCATTTAGGATTGGGAAACAAACACTAGCTAGCATTACAAGAAACACACTCTGCTTTGGAGGAAAGAGCACTCTTCTACTCTACTGTGTTTCCTATAGGGCCAGAACAGTGAGCTTGCTGAGTACAAAAGAACTGTGCTTCCTACACACATGGGCCATATCTAGTTCAACTCTGCTTAGGAAACTGACAAAAACAGTAGCTCCTCTTCAGTCAAATACACTGTACTTGCTGGGAACAGACGCGAGGGCTATTTGCACTATGTATGGCAATGGGAGCACTATAATGACTCTTCTTACCAGAAAACAACTCTTGCTCGTTGGACCAGAATCTGCATGTGATTCAACTCCATTTAGGATTGGGAAACAAACGCTAGCTAGCCTTACAAGAAACACACTCTGCTTTTGGGAAAAGAGCACTCTACTACTCTACTGTGTTTTCTATGTGGTCCGAACAGTGAGCTTGCTGAGAACAAAAGAACTGTGCTTCCTACACACATGGTCCATATCTAGTTCAATTCTGCTTAGGAAACTGACAAGAACTGTAGCTCCTCTTCAGACCAATAAACTGTACTTGCTGGAATCATACGCAAGTGCTATTTGTACTGTGTATGGCAATGGGAGCGCAATAGTGACTCTTCTTACCAGAAAACAACTCATGCTCGTAGGACCAGAAACTGCATGTGATTCAACTCCATTTAGGACTGGGAAACAAACGCCAGCTCGCCTTACAAGAAACACACTCTGCTTTTGAGAATAGGGCACACATCTCTTCTACTGTGATTCCTGTGGGTTCCAAACAGTGAGCTTGCTCAGAACAAAAGAACTGTGCTTCCTACACATGGGTCATATCTAGTTCAACTCTGCTTAGAAAACTGACAAGAACAGTAGCTCCTCTTCAGACCAATATACTGTACTTGCTGGAAACAGACGCGAGTGCTATTTGTACTGTGTATGGCAATGGGAGCACAATAGTGACTCTTCTTACCAGAAAACAACTCTTGCTCGTAGGACCAGAAACTGCATGTGATTCAACTCCATTTAAAATTGGGAAACAAATGCCAGCTCGCCTTACAAGAAACACACTCTGCTTTTGAGAATAGGGCACACACCTACTCTACTGTGTTTCCTATTGCGTCCAAACAGTGAGCTTGCTCAGAACAAATGAAATGTGCTTCCTACACACACGGGTCATATCTAGTCCAACTCTGATTAGGAAACTGACAAGAACAGTAGCTCCTCTTCAGTCCAATACACTATACTTGCTGGGAACAAACACAAGTGCTATTTGCACTGTGTATGACAATGGGAGCGCAATAGTCACTTTTCTTACCAGAAAAAACTTTTGCTTGTGACCAGAAACTGCATGTGATTCAAATCCATTTAGGACTGGGAAGCAAACGCTAGCTCGCCTTACAAGAAACACACTCTGCTTTTGAGAATAGGGCACACATTTACTCTACTGTGTTTCCTATGGGGTCCAAACAGTGAGCTTGCTCAGAACAAAAGAACTGTGCTTCCTACACACACGGGCCATATCTAGTTCAATTCTGCTTATGAAACTGACAAGAACAGTAGATCCTCTTCAGTCCAATACATTGTACTTGCTGGGAACAGACGCCAGTGCTATTTACCCTGTGTATGACAATGGGAGCCCAATAGTGACTTTTCTTACCAGAAAAAACTCTTGCTTCTAGGACTAGAAACTGCATGTGATTCAAATCCATTTAGGACTGGGAAGCAAACGCTAGCTCGCCTTACAAGAAACACACTCTGCTTTTGAGAAAAGAGCACTCTTCTACTCTACTGTGTTTCCTATGGGGTCCGAACAGTGAGCATGCTCAGAACAAACGAACTGTGCTTCCTATACACACGGGCCATATCTAGTTCAACTCTGCTTAGGAAACTGACAAGAACAGTAGATCCCCTTCAGTCCAATACACTGTACTTGCTGGGAATAGATGCGAGTGCTATTTGCACTGTGTTCGGCATTGGGAGCGCAATAGTGACTCTTTTTACCAGAAAACAACTCTTGCTCGTATGACCAGAAACTGCATGTGATTCAACTCCATTTAGGATTGGGAAACAAACGCCAGCTCGCCTTACAAGAAACACACTCTGCTTTTGAGAATAGGGCACACATCTACTCTACGGTATTTCCTATAGGGCCAGAAAGTGAGCTTGCTCAGAACAGAAGAAATGTGCTTCATACACACACGGGCCATATCTAGTTCAACTCTGCGTAGGAACCTGACAAGAACAGTAGATCCTCTTCAGTATAAATACACTGTACATGCTGGGAACAAATGCCAGTGCTATTTGCCCTGTGTATGACAATGGGAGCGCAATAGTGACTCTTCTTACCAGAAAAAACTCTTGCTCGTAGGACCAGAAACTGCATGTGATTCAAATCCATTTAGGACGGGGAAACAAACGCTAGCTTGCCTTACAAGAAACACACTCTGTTTTGAGAAAAGAGCACTCTTCTACTCTACTGTGTTTCCTATAGCGCCAGAACAGTGAGCTTGCTCAGAACAGAAGAAATGTGCTTCATACACACACGGGCCATATCTAGTTCAACTCTGCTTAGGAACCTGACAAGAACAGTAGATCCTCTTCAGTCCAATACACTGTACATGCTGGGAACAAATGCCAGTGGTATTTGCCCTGTGTATGACAATGGGAGCCCAATAGTGACTTTCCTTACCAGAATACAACCCTTGCTCGTAGGATCAGAAATTACATGAGATTCAACTCCGTTTCTGACTGGGAAACAAACAATAGCCAGCCTTACAAGAAACACACTCTGCTTTTGAGAAAAGAGCACTCTTCTTCTCTACTATGTGTCCTAAGGGTTACAAACAGTGAGCTTGCTCAGAACAAAAGAACTGTGCTTCCTACGCACACGGGCCATATCTAGTTCAACTCTGCTTAGGAAACTGTCAAGAACAGTAGCTCCTCTTCAGTCCAATACACTGTACTTGCTGGGAACAGACGCAAGTGCTATTTGCACTGTGTATGTCAATGGGATCACAATAGTGACTTTCCTTACCAGAAAACAATTCTTCCTCGTAGGACCAAAAACTGCATGTGATTCAACTCCATTTAGGACTGGGAAACAAACGCTAGCTCGCCTTACAAGAAACACACTCTGCTTTTGAGAAAAGAGCTGTCTTCTACTCTACTGTGTTTCCTATAGGGCCAGTACAGTGAGCTTGCTCAGAACAAAAGAACTGTGCTTCCTACACAAATGGCTATATCCAGTTCAATTCTGCTTAGGAAACTGACAAGAACAGTAGCTCCTCTTCAGTCCAATACACTGTACTTGCTGGGAACAGACGCGAGTGCTATTTGCACTGTGTATGGCAATGGGAGCGCAATAGTGACTTTCCTTACCAGAAAACAACTCTTGCTCGTAGGAACTGAAACTGCATGTGATTCAACTCCATTTAGTACTGGGAAAGAAACTCTAGCTCGCCTTACAAGAAACACACTCTGCTTTTGAGGAAAGAGCACTCTTCTACTCTACTGTGTTTCCTATAGGGCCAGAACAGTGAACTTGCTCAGAACAAAGAACTGTGCTTCCTACACACATGGGCCATATCTCGTTCAACTCTGCTTAGGAAACTGACAAGAACAGTAGCTCCTCTTCAGTCCAATACACTGTACTTCCTGGGAACAGACGCGAGTGCTATTTGCACTGTGTATGGAAATGGGAGCACAATAGTGACTTTCCCTACCAAAAAACAACTCTTGCTCGTAGGACCTGAAACTGTATGTGATTCAACTTCATTTAGGACTGGGAAACAAACGCTAGCTCGCCTTACAAAAAACACACTCTGCTTTTGAGGAAAGAGCACTCTTCTACTCTACTGTGTTTCCTATAGGGCCAGAACAGTGAGCTTGCTGAGTACAAAAGAACTGTGCTTCCTACATACACGGGCCATATCTAGTTCAACTCTGCTTAGGAAACTGACAAAAACAGTAGCTCCTCTTCAGTCAAATACACTGTACTTGCTGAGAACAGACGCGAGGGGCTATTTGCACTATGTATGGCAATGGGAGCACTATAGTGACTTTTCTTACCAGAAAACAACTCTTGCTCGTAGGACCAGAATCTGCATGTGATTCAACTCCATTTAGGATTGGGAAACAAACGCTAGCTCGCCTTACAAGAAACACACTCTGCTTTTGAGAATAGAGCACTCTACTACTCTACTGTGTTTTCTATGTGGTCCGAACAGTGAGCTTGCTGAGAACAAAAGAACTGTGCTTCCTACACACACGGGCCATATCTAGTTCAATTCTGCTTAGGAAACTGACAAGAACTGTAGCTCCTCTTCAGACCAATAAACTGTACTTGCTGGAAACATAAGCGAGTGCTATTTGTACTGTGTACGGCAATGGGAGCGCAATAGTGACTCTTCTTACCAGAAAACAACTCATGCTCGTAGGACCAGAAACTGCATGTGATTCAACTCCATTTAGGACTGGGAAACAAACTCCAGCTCGCCTTACAAGAAACACACTCTGCTTTTGAGAATAGGGCACACATCTCCTCTACTGTGTTTCCTGTGGGTTCCAAACAGTGAGCTTGCTCAGAACAAAAGAACTGTGCTTCCTACACATGGGTCATATCTAGTTCAACTCTGCTTAGAAAACTGACAAGAACAGTAGCTGCTCTTCAGACCAATATACTGTACTTGCTGGAAACAGACGCGAGTGCTATTTGTACTGTGTATGGCAATGGGAGCGCAATAGTGACTCTTCTTACCAGAAAACAACTCATGCTCGTAGGACCAGAAACTGCATGTGATTCAACTCCATTTAGGATTGGGAAACAAACTCCAGCTCGCCTTACAAGAAACACACTCTGCTTTTGAGAATAGGGCACACATCTCCTCTACTGTGTTTCCTGTGGGTTCCAAACAGTGAGCTTGCTCAGAACAAAAGAATTGTGCTTCCTACACATGGGTCATATCTAGTTCAACTCTGCTTAGAAAACTGACAAGAACAGTAGCTGCTCTTCAGACCAATATACTGTACTTGCTGGAAACAGACGCGAGTGCTATTTGTACTGTGTATGGCAATGGGAGCACTATAGTGACTTTTCTTACCAGAAAAAACTCTTGCTTCTAGGACTAGAAACTGCATGTGATTCAAATCCACTTAGGACTGGGAAGAAAACGCTAGCTCGCCTTACAAGAAACACACTCTGCTTTTGAGAAAAGAGCACTCTTCTACTCTACTGTGTTTCCTAGGGGTCCGAACAGTCCATTTAGGACTGGGAAACAAACGCTAGCTCGCCTTACAAAAAACACACTCTGCTTTTGAGGAAAGAGCACTCTTCTACTCTACTGTGTTTCCTATAGGGCCAGAACAGTGAGCTTGCTGAGTACAAAAGAACTGTGCTTCCTACACACACGGGCCATATCTAGTTCAACTCTGCTTATGAAACTGACGAGAACAGTAGCTCCTCTTCAGTCCATACACTGTACTTACTGGGAACAGACGCGAGTGTTTTTGCACTGTGTACAGCAATGGGAGCACAATAGTGACTCTTCTTACCAGAAAACAACTCTTGCTCGTAGGACCAGAAACTGCATGAGATTCAACTCTGTTTCTGAGTGTGAAACAAACAATAGCCAGCCTTACAAGAAACACACTCTGCTTTTGAGAAAAGAGCACTCTTCTTCTCTACTATGTGTCCTATGGGTTCCCAACAGTGAGCTTGCTCAGAACAAAAGAACTGTGCTTCCTACTCACACGGGCCATATCTAGTTCAACTCTGCTTAGGAACCTGTCAAGAACAGTAGCTCCTCTTCAGTCCAATACACTGTACTTGCTGGGAACAGACACAAGTGCTATTTGCACTGTGTATGTCAATGGGAACGCAATAGTGACTTTCCTTACCAGAAAACAACTCTTCCTCGTAGGACCAAAAACTGCATGTGATTCAACTCCATTTAGGACTGGGAAACAAACGCTAGCTCGCCTTACAAGAAACACACTCTGCTTTTGAGAAAAGAGCTGTCTTCTACTCTACTGTGTTTCCTATAGGGCCAGAACAGTGAGCTTGCTGAGTACAAAAGAACTGTGCTTCCTACACACACGGGCCATATCTAGTTCAACTCTGCTTATGAAACTGACGAGAACAGTAGCTCCTCTTCAGTCCATACACTGTACTTACTGGGAACAGACGCGAGTGTTTTTGCACTGTGTACAGCAATGGGAGCACAATAGTGACTCTTCTTACCAGAAAACAACTCTTGCTCGTAGGACCAGAAACTGCATGAGATTCAACTCTGTTTCTGAGTGTGAAACAAACAATAGCCAGCCTTACAAGAAACACACTCTGCTTTTGAGAAAAGAGCACTCTTCTTCTCTACTATGTGTCCTATGGGTTCCCAACAGTGAGCTTGCTCAGAACAAAAGAACTGTGCTTCCTACTCACACGGGCCATATCTAGTTCAACTCTGCTTAGGAACCTGTCAAGAACAGTAGCTCCTCTTCAGTCCAATACACTGTACTTGCTGGGAACAGACACAAGTGCTATTTGCACTGTGTATGTCAATGGGAACGCAATAGTGACTTTCCTTACCAGAAAACAACTCTTCCTCGTAGGACCAAAAACTGCATGTGATTCAACTCCATTTAGGACTGGGAAACAAACGCTAGCTCGCCTTACAAGAAACACACTCTGCTTTTGAGAAAAGAGCTGTCTTCTACTCTACTGTGTTTCCTATAGGGCCAGAACAGTGAGCTTGCTGAGTACAAAAGAACTGTGCTTCCTACACACATGGGCCATATCTAGTTCAACTCTGATTAGGAAACTGACGAGAACAGTAGCTCATCATCAGTCCAATACACTGTACTTGCTGGGAACAAATGCGAGTGCAATTTGCACTGTGTAATGCAATGGGAGCACAATAGTGACTCTTCTTACCAGAAAACAACTCTTGCTCTTAGGACCAGTAACTGCATTTGATTCACCTCCATTTAGGACTGGGAAAAAAAACACTAGCGCGACTTACAAGAAACAAACTCTGCTTTTGAGAAAAGAGCACTCTTCTACTCTACTGTATTTCCTATGGGGTCCGAACAGTGAGCTTGCTCAGAACAAAAGAAATGTACTTCCTGCACACATGGCCATATCTAGTTCAATTCTGCTTGGGAAACTGACAAGAACAGTAGATCCTCTTCAGTGCAATACACTGTACATGCTGGGAAAAGAAGCCAGTGCTATATGCCCTGTGTATGACAATGGGAGCACAATAGTGACTCTTCTTACCCGAAAACATCTCTTGCTCGTAGGAACAGAAACTGCATGTGTTTCAACTCCATTTAGTACTTGGAAACAAACACTAGCTCGCCTTACAAGAAACACACTCTGCTTTTGAGAAAAGAGCACTCTGCTACTCTACTGTGTTTCCTATAGGGCCAGAACAGTGAGCTTGCTCAGAACAAAAGAACTGTGCTTCCTACACACACGGGCTATATCTAGTTGAACTCTGCATAGGAAACTGACAAGAACAGTAGATCCTCCTCAGTCCAATACACTGTACATGCTGCGAAAAGACGCCAGTGCTATTTGCCCTGCGTATGACAATGCGAGCGCAATAGTGACTCTTCTTACCAGAAAACTACTCTTGCTTGTAGGACCAGAAACTGCATGTGATTCAACTCCATTTAGGTCTGGGAAGCAAACGCTATCTAGCCTTACAAGAAACACACTCTGCTTTTGAGAAAAGAGCACTGAGTTTCCTATGGGGTCCGCACAGTGAGCTTGCTCAGAAAAAAAGAGCTGTGCTTCCTATACACACGGGCCATATCTATTTCAACTCTGCTTAGGAAACTGACAAGAACAGTAGATCCTCTTCAGTCCAATACACTGTACATGCTGGGAAAAGACGCAAGTGCTATTTGCCCTGTATATGACATTGCGAGCTCAATAGTGACTCTTCTTACCAGAAAACCACTCTTGCTTGTAGGACCAGAAACTGCATGTGATTCAACTCCATTTAGGTCTGGGAAGCAAACGCTATCTAGCCTTACAAGAAACACACTCTGCTTTTGAGAAAAGAGCACTCTTCTACTCTACTGTGTTTCCTATGTGGTCCGAACAATTAGCTTGCTCAGAACAAAAGAACTGTGCTTCCTACACACAGGGGCCATATCTAGTTCAACTCTACTTAGGAAAATGAAAAGAACAGTAGATCCTCTTCAGTCCAATACGCTGTACATGATGGGTACAGACGCCAGTGCTATTTGCACTGTGTATGGCAATGGGAGCGCAATAGTGACTCTTCTTACCAGAAAACATCTCTTGCTCGTAGGACCAGAAACTGCATGTGATTCAACTCCATTTAGGATTGGGAAACAAACGCTAGCTCGCCTTACAAGAAACACACTCTGATTTTGAGAAAAGAGCACTCTTCTACTCTACTGTGTTTCCTATGGGATCCGAACAGTGAGCTTGCTGAGAACAAAAGAACTGTGCTTCCTACACACACGGGCCATATCTAGTTCAACTCTGCTTAGGAAACTGACAAGAACAGTAGCTCCTCTTCAGTCCAATACACTGTACTTGCTGGGAACAGACGCGTGGGCTATTTGCACTGTGTATGTCAAAGGGAGCGCAATAGTGACTCTTCTTACCAGAAAACAACTCTTGCTCGTAGGACCAGAAACTGCATGTGTATTTCATCTCCATTTAGGACTGGGAAACAAACTCTAGCTCGCCTTACAAGAAACACACTCTGCTTTTGAGAAAAATGCACTCTTCTACTCTACTGTGTTTCCTATGGGGTTCGAAATGTGAGCTTGCTCAGAACAAAAGAACTGGGCTTCCTACACACACGGGCCATATCTAGTTCAACTCTGCTTAGGAAACTGACAAGAACAGTAGAACCTCTTCAGTCCAATAGACTGTACATGCAGGGAAGAGGCGCCAGTGCTATTTGCACTGTGTGTGACAATGGGAGCACAATAGTGACTCTTCTTACCAGAAAACAACTCTTGCTCGTATGACCAGAAACTGCATGTGACTCAACTCCGTTTAGGACTGGGAAACAAACTCTAAGTCGCCTTACAAGAAACACACTCTGCTTTTGAGAAAAGAGCACTCTTCTACTCTACTGTGTTTCCTATGGGGTCCGAACAGTGAGCTTGCTGAGAACAAAAGAACTGTGCTTCCTACACACACGGGGCATATCTAGTTCAACTCTGCTAAGGAAACTGAAAAGAATAGTAGCTCCTCTTCAGTCCAACACTCTAATTGATTGGAACAGACACAAGTGTTATTTGTACTGTGTATGGCAATGGGAGCGCAATAGTGACTCTTCTTACCAAAAAATAACTCTACTCGTAGGACCAGAAACTGCATGTGATTCAAATTCATTTAAGACTGGGAAACAGAAGCTAGCTCGCCTTGCAAGAAACACACTCTGCTTTTGAGAAAAGGGCACTCTTCTTCTCTACTATGTGTCCTATGGGTTCCGAACAGTGAGCTTGCTCAGAACAAAAGAACTGTGCTTCCTACACACTGCCCATATCTAGTTCAATTGTGCTTAGGAAACGGACAAGAACAGTAGATCCTCTTCAGTCCAATACACTGCACTTGCTGGGAACAGACGCAAGTGCTATTTGCACTGTGTATGGCAATGGGAGCACAATAGTGACTTTCCTTACCAGAAAACAACTCTTGCTCAAAGGACCAAAAACTGCATGTGACTCAACTCCATTTAGGACTGGGAAGCAAACGCTAGGTCGCCTTACACTAAACACACTCGGCTTTTGAGAAAAGAGCACTCATCTACTCTACTGTGTTTCCTATGGGGTCCGAACAGTGAGCTTGCTCAGAACCAAAGAACTGTGCTTCTTACACACACGCGCCTTATCTAGTTCATCTCTGCTTAGGAAACTGATGAGAACAGTAGCTCCTCTTCAGTCCAATACACTGTACTTACTGGGAAGAGACGCGAGTGCTATTTGCACTGTGTATGGCAATGGGAGCGCAATAGCGACTCTTCCTACCAGAAAACATCCCTTGCTCGTAGGACCAGAAACTGCATGTGATAAAACTCCATGTAGGACTGGGAAACAAACGCTAGCTCGCCTTACAAGAAACACACTCTGCTTTTGAGAAAAGAGCACTCTTCTACTCTACTGTGTTTCCTATGGGGTCCAAACAGTGAGCTTGCTCAGAACAAAAGAACTGTGCTTCCTACATACACGGGCCATATCTAGATCAACTCTGCTTAGGAAACTGACAAGAACAGTAGATCCTCTTCAGTCCAATACACTGTACATGCTGGGTACAGACGCCAGTGCTATTTGCACAGTGTATGGCAATGGGAGCGCAATAGTGACTCTTCTTACCAGAAAAAAAACTCTTGCTCGTAGGACCAGAAACTGCATGTGATTCAACTCCATTTAGGACTGGGAAACAAACGCTAGCTCGCCTTACAAGAAACACACTCTGCATTTAAGAAAAGAGCACTCATCTACTCTACTGTGTTTCCTATGGGGTCCAAACAGTGAGCTTGCTCAGAACAAAAGAACTGTGCTTCCTACACACACGGGCCATATCTAGTTCAATTCTGCTTAGGAAACTAACAAGAACAGTAGCTCCTCTTCAGTCCAATACACTGTACTTGCTGGGAACAGACGCCAGTGCTATTTGCACTGTGTATCGCAATGGGAGCGCAATAGTGACTTTCCTTACCAGAAAAAAACTCTTGCTCGTAGGAACGGAAACTGCATGTGATTCAACTCCATTTAGGACTGTGAAACAAAGGCTAGCTCCCCTTACAAAAAACACACTCTGTTTTTGAGGAAAGAGCACTCTTCTACTCTACTGTGTTTTTTAGAGGGCCAGAACAGTGAGCTTGCTGAGTACAAAAGAACTGAGCTTCCTGCACACATGGGCCATATCTAGTTCAACTCTGCTTAGGAAACTGACAAGAACAGTAGCTGCTCTTCAGTCCAATACACTGTACTTGCTGGGAACAGACGCGAGGGCTATTTACATTGTGTATGGCAAAGGGAGCACAATAGTGACTCTTCTTACCAGAAAACCACTCTTGCTCGTATGACCAGACATTGCATGTGATTCAACTCCATTTAGGACTGGGAAACAAACGCTAGCTCGCCTTACAAGAAACACACTCTGCTTTTGAGAAAAGAGCACTCTTCTACTCTACTGTGTATCCTATGGGGTCCGAACAGTGAGCTTGATGAGAACAAAAGAACTGTGCTTCCTACACACACGGGCCATATCTAGTTCAACTCTGCTTAGGAAACTGAGAAGAACAGTAGATCCTCTTCAGTTCAATACGCTGTACATGCTGGGTACAGACGCCAGTGCTATTTGCACTGTGTATGGCAAAGGGGGCGCAATAGTGACTCTTCTTAGCAGAAAACAACTCTTGCTCGTAGGACCAGAAACTGCATGTGATTCAACTCCATTTAGGACTGGGAAACAAACGCTAGCTGGCCTTACAAGAAACACACTCTGCTTTTGAGAAAAATGCACTCTTCTACTCTACTTTGTTTCCTACGGGGTCCGAACAGTGAGCTTGCTCAGAACAAATGAACGGTGCTTCCTACACACACGGGCCATATCTAGTTCAAGTCTGCTTACGAAACTGACAAGAACAGTAGATCCTCTTCAGTCCAATACACTGTACTTGCTGGGAACAGACGCAAGTGCTATTTGCACTGTGTATGACAATGGGAGCACAATAGTGACTCTTCTTACCAGAAAACAACTCTTGCTCTTAGGACCAGAAACTGCATGTGATTCAACTCCATTTAGGACTGGGAAATAAACGCTAGCTCGCCTTACAAGAAACACACTCTGCTTTTGAGAAAAGAGCACTATTCTACTCTACTGTGTTTTTTATGGGGTCCGAACAGTGAGCTTGCTGAGAACAAAAGAACTGTGCTTCCTACACACACGGGCCATATCTAGTTCAATTCTGCTTAGGAAACTGACAAGAACAGTAGATCCTCTTCAGTGCAATACACTGTACATGCTGGGAAAAGAAGCCAGTGCTATTTGCCCTGTGTATGACAATGGGAGCACAATAGTGACTCTTCTTACCCGAAAACATCTCTTGCTCGTAGGAACAGAAACTGCATGTGATTCAACTCCATTTAGTACTTGGAAACAAACACTAGCTCGCCTTACAAGAAACACACTCTGCTTTTGAGAAAAGAGCACTCTGCTACTCTACTGTGTTTCCTATAGGGCCAGAACAGTGAGCTTGCTCAGAACAAAAGAACTGTGCTTCCTACACACACGGGCTATATCTAGTTCAAATCTGCATAGGAAACTGACAAGAACAGTAGATCCTCTTCAGTCCAATACACTGTACATGCTGGGAAAAGATGCAAGTGCTATTTGCCCTGTATATGACAATGCGAGCACAATAGTGACTCTTCTTACCAGAAAACCACTCTTGCTTGTAGGACCAGAAACTGCATGTGATTCAACTCCATTTAGGTCTGGGAAGCAAACGCTATCTAGCCTTACAAGAAACACACTCTGCTTTTGAGAAAAGAGCACTCTTCTACTCTACTGTGTTTCCTATGGGGTCCGAACAATTAGCTTGCTCAGAACAAAAGAACTGTGCTTCCTACACACATGGGCCATATCTAGTTCAACTCTGCTTAGGAAACTGACAAGAAAAGTAGCTCCTCTTCAGTCCAATACACTGTACTTGCTGGGAACAGACGTGAGGGCTATTTGCATTGTGTATGGCAAAGGGAGCGCAATAGTGACTCTTCTAACCAGAAAACAGCTCTTGCTCGTAGGACCAGAAACTGCATGTGTATTTCAACTCCATTTAGGACTGGGAAACAAACGCTAGCTCGCCTTACAAAAAACACACTCTGCTTTTGAGAAAAGAGCACTCCTCTACTCTACTGTGTTTTCTATGAGGTCCGAACAGTGAGCTTGCTGAGAACAAAAGAACTGTACTTCCTACACACACGGGCCATATCTAGTTCAACTCTTCTTAGGAAACTGACAAGAACAGTAGCTCCTCTTCAGTCCAATACACTGTACTTGCTGGGAACAGACGCGTGGGCTATTTGCACTGTGTATGTCAAAGGGAGCGCAATAGTGACTCTTCTTACCAGAAAACAACTCTTGCTCGTAGGACCAGAAACTGCATGTGTATTTCATCTCCATTTAGGACTGGGAAACAAACTCTAGCTCGCCTTACAAGAAACACACTCTGCTTTTGAGAAAAATGCACTCTTCTACTCTACTGTGTTTCCTATGGGGTTCGAAATGTGAGCTTGCTCAGAACAAAAGAACTGGGCTTCCTACACACACGGGCCATATCTAGTTCAACTCTGCTTAGGAAACTGACAAGAACAGTAGAACCTCTTCAGTCCAATAGACTGTACATGCAGGGAAGAGGCGCCAGTGCTATTTGCACTGTGTGTGACAATGGGAGCACAATAGTGACTCTTCTTACCAGAAAACAACTCTTGCTCGTATGACCAGAAACTGCATGTGACTCAACTCCGTTTAGGACTGGGAAACAAACTCTAAGTCGCCTTACAAGAAACACACTCTGCTTTTGAGAAAAGAGCACTCTTCTACTCTACTGTGTTTCCTATGGGGTCCGAACAGTGAGCTTGCTGAGAACAAAAGAACTGTGCTTCCTACACACACGGGGCATATCTAGTTCAACTCTGCTAAGGAAACTGAAAAGAATAGTAGCTCCTCTTCAGTCCAACACTCTAATTGATTGGAACAGACACAAGTGTTATTTGTACTGTGTATGGCAATGGGAGCGCAATAGTGACTCTTCTTACCAAAAAATAACTCTACTCGTAGGACCAGAAACTGCATGTGATTCAAATTCATTTAAGACTGGGAAACAGAAGCTAGCTCGCCTTGCAAGAAACACACTCTGCTTTTGAGAAAAGGGCACTCTTCTTCTCTACTATGTGTCCTATGGGTTCCGAACAGTGAGCTTGCTCAGAACAAAAGAACTGTGCTTCCTACACACACGGCCCATATCTAGTTCAATTCTGCTTAGGAAACGGACAAGAACAGTAGATCCTCTTCAGTCCAATACACTGCACTTGCTGGGAACAGACGCAAGTGCTATTTGCACTGTGTATGGCAATGGGAGCGCAATAGTGACTTTCCTTACCAGAAAACAACTCTTGCTCAAAGGACCAAAAACTGCATGTGACTCAACTCCATTTAGGACTGGGAAGCAAACGCTAGGTCGCCTTACACTAAACACACTCGGCTTTTGAGAAAAGAGCACTCATCTACTCTACTGTGTTTCCTATGGGGTCCGAACAGTGAGCTTGCTCAGAACCAAAGAACTGTGCTTCTTACACACACGCGCCTTATCTAGTTCATCTCTGCTTAGGAAACTGATGAGAACAGTAGCTCCTCTTCAGTCCAATACACTGTACTTACTGGGAAGAGACGCGAGTGCTATTTGCACTGTGTATGGCAATGGGAGCGCAATAGCGACTCTTCCTACCAGAAAACATCCCTTGCTCGTAGGACCAGAAACTGCATGTGATAAAACTCCATGTAGGACTGGGAAACAAACGCTAGCTCGCCTTACAAGAAACACACTCTGCTTTTGAGAAAAGAGCACTCTTCTACTCTACTGTGTTTCCTATGGGGTCCAAACAGTGAGCTTGCTCAGAACAAAAGAACTGTGCTTCCTACATACACGGGCCATATCTAGATCAACTCTGCTTAGGAAACTGACAAGAACAGTAGATCCTCTTCAGTCCAATACACTGTACATGCTGGGTACAGACGCCAGTGCTATTTGCACAGTGTATGGCAATGGGAGCGCAATAGTGACTCTTCTTACCAGAAAAAAAACTCTTGCTCGTAGGACCAGAAACTGCATGTGATTCAACTCCATTTAGGACTGGGAAACAAACGCTAGCTCGCCTTACAAGAAACACACTCTGCATTTAAGAAAAGAGCACTCATCTACTCTACTGTGTTTCCTATGGGGTCCAAACAGTGAGCTTGCTCAGAACAAAAGAACTGTGCTTCCTACACACACGGGCCATATCTAGTTCAATTCTGCTTAGGAAACTAACAAGAACAGTAGCTCCTCTTCAGTCCAATACACTGTACTTGCTGGGAACAGACGCCAGTGCTATTTGCACTGTGTATCGCAATGGGAGCGCAATAGTGACTTTCCTTACCAGAAAAAAACTCTTGCTCGTAGGAACGGAAACTGCATGTGATTCAACTCCATTTAGGACTGTGAAACAAAGGCTAGCTCCCCTTACAAAAAACACACTCTGTTTTTGAGGAAAGAGCACTCTTCTACTCTACTGTGTTTTTTAGAGGGCCAGAACAGTGAGCTTGCTGAGTACAAAAGAACTGAGCTTCCTGCACACATGGGCCATATCTAGTTCAACTCTGCTTAGGAAACTGACAAGAACAGTAGCTGCTCTTCAGTCCAATACACTGTACTTGCTGGGAACAGACGCGAGGGCTATTTACATTGTGTATGGCAAAGGGAGCACAATAGTGACTCTTCTTACCAGAAAACCACTCTTGCTCGTATGACCAGACATTGCATGTGATTCAACTCCATTTAGGACTGGGAAACAAACGCTAGCTCGCCTTACAAGAAACACACTCTGCTTTTGAGAAAAGAGCACTCTTCTACTCTACTGTGTATCCTATGGGGTCCGAACAGTGAGCTTGATGAGAACAAAAGAACTGTGCTTCCTACACACACGGGCCATATCTAGTTCAACTCTGCTTAGGAAACTGAGAAGAACAGTAGATCCTCTTCAGTTCAATACGCTGTACATGCTGGGTACAGACGCCAGTGCTATTTGCACTGTGTATGGCAAAGGGGGCGCAATAGTGACTCTTCTTAGCAGAAAACAACTCTTGCTCGTAGGACCAGAAACTGCATGTGATTCAACTCCATTTAGGACTGGGAAACAAACGCTAGCTGGCCTTACAAGAAACACACTCTGCTTTTGAGAAAAATGCACTCTTCTACTCTACTTTGTTTCCTACGGGGTCCGAACAGTGAGCTTGCTCAGAACAAATGAACGGTGCTTCCTACACACACGGGCCATATCTAGTTCAAGTCTGCTTACGAAACTGACAAGAACAGTAGCTCCTCTTCAGTCCAATACACTGTACTTGCTGGGAACAGACGTGAGGGCTATTTGCATTGTGTATGGCAAAGGGAGCGCAATAGTGACTCTTCTAACCAGAAAACAGCTCTTGCTCGTAGGACCAGAAACTGCATGTGTATTTCAACTCCATTTAGGACTGGGAAACAAACGCTAGCTCGCCTTACAAAAAACACACTCTGCTTTTGAGAAAAGAGCACTCCTCTACTCTACTGTGTTTTCTATGAGGTCCGAACAGTGAGCTTGCTGAGAACAAAAGAACTGTACTTCCTACACACACGGGCCATATCTAGTTCAACTCTTCTTAGGAAACTGACAAGAACAGTAGCTCCTCTTCAGTCCAATACACTGTACTTGCTGGGAACAGACGCGTGGGCTATTTGCACTGTGTATGTCAAAGGGAGCGCAATAGTGACTCTTCTTACCAGAAAACAACTCTTGCTCGTAGGACCAGAAACTGCATGTGTATTTCATCTCCATTTAGGACTGGGAAACAAACTCTAGCTCGCCTTACAAGAAACACACTCTGCTTTTGAGAAAAATGCACTCTTCTACTCTACTGTGTTTCCTATGGGGTTCGAAATGTGAGCTTGCTCAGAACAAAAGAACTGGGCTTCCTACACACACGGGCCATATCTAGTTCAACTCTGCTTAGGAAACTGACAAGAACAGTAGAACCTCTTCAGTCCAATAGACTGTACATGCAGGGAAGAGGCGCCAGTGCTATTTGCACTGTGTGTGACAATGGGAGCACAATAGTGACTCTTCTTACCAGAAAACAACTCTTGCTCGTATGACCAGAAACTGCATGTGACTCAACTCCATTTAGGACTGGGAAACAAACTCTAAGTCGCCTTACAAGAAACACACTCTGCTTTTGAGAAAAGAGCACTCTTCTACTCTACTGTGTTTCCTATGGGGTCCGAACAGTGAGCTTGCTGAGAACAAAAGAACTGTGCTTCCTACACACACGGGGCATATCTAGTTCAACTCTGCTAAGGAAACTGAAAAGAATAGTAGCTCCTCTTCAGTCCAACACTCTAATTGATTGGAACAGACACAAGTGTTATTTGTACTGTGTATGGCAATGGGAGCGCAATAGTGACTCTTCTTACCAAAAAATAACTCTACTCGTAGGACCAGAAACTGCATGTGATTCAAATTCATTTAAGACTGGGAAACAGAAGCTAGCTCGCCTTGCAAGAAACACACTCTGCTTTTGAGAAAAGGGCACTCTTCTTCTCTACTATGTGTCCTATGGGTTCCGAACAGTGAGCTTGCTCAGAACAAAAGAACTGTGCTTCCTACACACTGCCCATATCTAGTTCAATTGTGCTTAGGAAACGGACAAGAACAGTAGATCCTCTTCAGTCCAATACACTGCACTTGCTGGGAACAGACGCAAGTGCTATTTGCACTGTGTATGGCAATGGGAGCACAATAGTGACTTTCCTTACCAGAAAACAACTCTTGCTCAAAGGACCAAAAACTGCATGTGACTCAACTCCATTTAGGACTGGGAAGCAAACGCTAGGTCGCCTTACACTAAACACACTCGGCTTTTGAGAAAAGAGCACTCATCTACTCTACTGTGTTTCCTATGGGGTCCGAGCAGTGAGCTTGCTCAGAACCAAAGAACTGTGCTTCTTACACACACGCGCCTTATCTAGTTCATCTCTGCTTAGGAAACTGATGAGAACAGTAGCTCCTCTTCAGTCCAATACACTGTACTTACTGGGAAGAGACGCGAGTGCTATTTGCACTGTGTATGGCAATGGGAGCGCAATAGCGACTCTTCCTACCAGAAAACATCCCTTGCTCGTTGGACCAGAAACTGCATGTGATAAAACTCCATGTAGGACTGGGAAACAAACGCTAGCTCGCCTTACAAGAAACACACTCTGCTTTTGAGAAAAGAGCACTCTTCTACTCTACTGTGTTTCCTATGGGGTCCAAACAGTGAGCTTGCTCAGAACAAAAGAACTGTGCTTCCTACATACACGGGCCATATCTAGATCAACTCTGCTTAGGAAACTGACAAGAACAGTAGATCCTCTTCAGTCCAATACACTGTACATGCTGGGTACAGACGCCAGTGCTATTTGCACAGTGTATGGCAATGGGAGCGCAATAGTGACTCTTCTTACCAGAAAAAAAACTCTTGCTCGTAGGACCAGAAACTGCATGTGATTCAACCCCATTTAGGACTGGGAAACAAACGCTAGCTCGCCTTACAAGAAACACACTCTGCATTTAAGAAAAGAGCACTCATCTACTCTACTGTGTTTCCTATGGGGTCCAAACAGTGAGCTTGCTCAGAACAAAAGAACTGTGCTTCCTACACACACGGGCCATATCTAGTTCAATTCTGCTTAGGAAACTAACAAGAACAGTAGCTCCTCTTCAGTCCAATACACTGTACTTGCTGGGAACAGACGCCAGTGCTATTTGCACTGTGTATCGCAATGGGAGCACAATAGTGACTTTCCTTACCAGAAAAAAACTCTTGCTCGTAGGAACGGAAACTGCATGTGATTCAACTCCATTTAGGACTGTGAAACAAAGGCTAGCTCCCCTTACAAAAAACACACTCTGTTTTTGAGGAAAGAGCACTCTTCTACTCTACTGTGTTTTTTAGAGGGCCAGAACAGTGAGCTTGCTGAGTACAAAAGAACTGAGCTTCCTGCACACATGGGCCATATCTAGTTCAACTCTGCTTAGGAAACTGACAAGAACAGTAGCTGCTCTTCAGTCCAATACACTGTACTTGCTGGGAACAGACGCGTGGGCTATTTGCACTGTGTATGTCAAAGGGAGCGCAATAGTGACTCTTCTTACCAGAAAACAACTCTTGCTCGTAGGACCAGAAACTGCATGTGTATTTCATCTCCATTTAGGACTGGGAAACAAACTCTAGCTCGCCTTACAAGAAACACACTCTGCTTTTGAGAAAAATGCACTCTTCTACTCTACTGTGTTTCCTATGGGGTTCGAAATGTGAGCTTGCTCAGAACAAAAGAACTGGGCTTCCTACACACACGGGCCATATCTAGTTCAACTCTGCTTAGGAAACTGACAAGAACAGTAGAACCTCTTCAGTCCAATAGACTGTACATGCAGGGAAGAGGCGCCAGTGCTATTTGCACTGTGTGTGACAATGGGAGCACAATAGTGACTCTTCTTACCAGAAAACAACTCTTGCTCGTATGACCAGAAACTGCATGTGACTCAACTCCATTTAGGACTGGGAAACAAACTCTAAGTCGCCTTACAAGAAACACACTCTGCTTTTGAGAAAAGAGCACTCTTCTACTCTACTGTGTTTCCTATGGGGTCCGAACAGTGAGCTTGCTGAGAACAAAAGAACTGTGCTTCCTACACACACGGGGCATATCTAGTTCAACTCTGCTAAGGAAACTGAAAAGAATAGTAGCTCCTCTTCAGTCCAACACTCTAATTGATTGGAACAGACACAAGTGTTATTTGTACTGTGTATGGCAATGGGAGCGCAATAGTGACTCTTCTTACCAAAAAATAACTCTACTCGTAGGACCAGAAACTGCATGTGATTCAAATTCATTTAAGACTGGGAAACAGAAGCTAGCTCGCCTTGCAAGAAACACACTCTGCTTTTGAGAAAAGGGCACTCTTCTTCTCTACTATGTGTCCTATGGGTTCCGAACAGTGAGCTTGCTCAGAACAAAAGAACTGTGCTTCCTACACACTGCCCATATCTAGTTCAATTGTGCTTAGGAAACGGACAAGAACAGTAGATCCTCTTCAGTCCAATACACTGCACTTGCTGGGAACAGACGCAAGTGCTATTTGCACTGTGTATGGCAATGGGAGCACAATAGTGACTTTCCTTACCAGAAAACAACTCTTGCTCAAAGGACCAAAAACTGCATGTGACTCAACTCCATTTAGGACTGGGAAGCAAACGCTAGGTCGCCTTACACTAAACACACTCGGCTTTTGAGAAAAGAGCACTCATCTACTCTACTGTGTTTCCTATGGGGTCCGAACAGTGAGCTTGCTCAGAACCAAAGAACTGTGCTTCTTACACACACGCGCCTTATCTAGTTCATCTCTGCTTAGGAAACTGATGAGAACAGTAGCTCCTCTTCAGTCCAATACACTGTACTTACTGGGAAGAGACGCGAGTGCTATTTGCACTGTGTATGGCAATGGGAGCGCAATAGCGACTCTTCCTACCAGAAAACATCCCTTGCTCGTTGGACCAGAAACTGCATGTGATAAAACTCCATGTAGGACTGGGAAACAAACGCTAGCTCGCCTTACAAGAAACACACTCTGCTTTTGAGAAAAGAGCACTCTTCTACTCTACTGTGTTTCCTATGGGGTCCAAACAGTGAGCTTGCTCAGAACAAAAGAACTGTGCTTCCTACATACACGGGCCATATCTAGATCAACTCTGCTTAGGAAACTGACAAGAACAGTAGATCCTCTTCAGTCCAATACACTGTACATGCTGGGTACAGACGCCAGTGCTATTTGCACAGTGTATGGCAATGGGAGCGCAATAGTGACTCTTCTTACCAGAAAAAAAACTCTTGCTCGTAGGACCAGAAACTGCATGTGATTCAACCCCATTTAGGACTGGGAAACAAACGCTAGCTCGCCTTACAAGAAACACACTCTGCATTTAAGAAAAGAGCACTCATCTACTCTACTGTGTTTCCTATGGGGTCCAAACAGTGAGCTTGCTCAGAACAAAAGAACTGTGCTTCCTACACACACGGGCCATATCTAGTTCAATTCTGCTTAGGAAACTAACAAGAACAGTAGCTCCTCTTCAGTCCAATACACTGTACTTGCTGGGAACAGACGCCAGTGCTATTTGCACTGTGTATCGCAATGGGAGCGCAATAGTGACTTTCCTTACCAGAAAAAAACTCTTGCTCGTAGGAACGGAAACTGCATGTGATTCAACTCCATTTAGGACTGTGAAACAAAGGCTAGCTCCCCTTACAAAAAACACACTCTGTTTTTGAGGAAAGAGCACTCTTCTACTCTACTGTGTTTTTTAGAGGGCCAGAACAGTGAGCTTGCTGAGTACAAAAGAACTGAGCTTCCTGCACACATGGGCCATATCTAGTTCAACTCTGCTTAGGAAACTGACAAGAACAGTAGCTGCTCTTCAGTCCAATACACTGTACTTGCTGGGAACAGACGCGAGGGCTATTTACATTGTGTATGGCAAAGGGAGCACAATAGTGACTCTTCTTACCAGAAAACCACTCTTGCTCGTATGACCAGACATTGCATGTGATTCAACTCCATTTAGGACTGGGAAACAAACGCTAGCTCGCCTTACAAGAAACACACTCTGCTTTTGAGAAAAGAGCACTCTTCTACTCTACTGTGTATCCTATGGGGTCCGAACAGTGAGCTTGATGAGAACAAAAGAACTGTGCTTCCTACACACACGGGCCATATCTAGTTCAACTCTGCTTAGGAAACTGAGAAGAACAGTAGATCCTCTTCAGTTCAATACGCTGTACATGCTGGGTACAGACGCCAGTGCTATTTGCACTGTGTATGGCAAAGGGGGCGCAATAGTGACTCTTCTTAGCAGAAAACAACTCTTGCTCGTAGGACCAGAAACTGCATGTGATTCAACTCCATTTAGGACTGGGAAACAAACGCTAGCTGGCCTTACAAGAAACACACTCTGCTTTTGAGAAAAATGCACTCTTCTACTCTACTTTGTTTCCTACGGGGTCCGAACAGTGAGCTTGCTCAGAACAAATGAACGGTGCTTCCTACACACACGGGCCATATCTAGTTCAAGTCTGCTTACGAAACTGACAAGAACAGTAGCTCCTCTTCAGTCCAATACACTGTACTTGCTGGGAACAGACGCGAGTGCTATTTGCACTGTGTACGGCAATGGGAGCACAATAGTGACTCTTCTTACAAGAAAACAATTCTTGCTTGTAGGACCAGAAACTGCATGTGATTCAACTCCATTTAGGTCTGGGAAGCAAACGCTATCTTGCCTTACAAGAAACACACTCTGCTTTTGAGAAAAGAGCACTCTTCTACTCTACTGTGTTTCCTATAGGGCCAGAACAGTGAGCTTGCTCAGAACAAAAGAACTGTGCTTCCTACACACATGGCCATATCTAGTTCAATTGTGCTTAGGAAACTGACAAGAACAGTAGATCCTCTTCAGTCCAATACACTGTACATGCTGGGAACAGACGCCAGTGCTATTTACCCTGTGTATGACAATGGGAGCGCAATTGTGACTTTCCTTACCAGAAAACAACTCTTGCTTGTACGTCCAGAAACTGCATGTGATTCAACGCCATTTAGGACTGGGAAACAAATGCTATCTCAGCTTACAAGAAACACACTCTGCTTTTGAGAAAAGAGCACTCATCTACTCTACTGTGTTTCCTATAGGGCCAGAAAGTTAGTTTGCTCAGAACAAAAGAACTGTGCTTCCTATACACACGGGCCATATCTAGTTCAACTGTGCTTAGGAAACTGACAAGAACAGTAGATCCTCTTCAGTCCAATACACTGTACTTGCTGGAAACAGACGCGAGGGCTATTTGCACTGTGTATGGCAAAGGGAGCACAATAGTGACTCTTCTTACCAGAAAAAAACTCTTGCTCGTAGGACCAGAAACTGCATGTGTATTTCAACTCCATTTAGGACTGGGAAATAAACGCTAGCTGGCCTTACAAGAAACACACTCTGCTTTTGAGAAAAATGCACTCTTCTACTCTACAGTGTTTCCTATGGGGTCTGAACAGTGAGCTTGCTCAGAACAAAAGAACTGTGCTTCGTACACACGGGCCATATCTAGTTCAATTCTGCTTAGGAAACTGACAAGAACAGTAGCTCCTCTTCAGTCCAATACACTGTACTTGCTGGGAACAGACACGAGGGCTATTTGCACTGTGTATGGCAAAGGGAGCGCAATAGTGACTCTTCTTACCAGAAAACAACTCTTGCTCGTAGGACCAGAAACTGCATGTGTATTTCATCTCCATTTAGGACTGGGAAACAAACGCTAGCTCGCCTTACAAGAAACACACTCTGCTCTTGAGAAAAATTCACTCTTCTACTCTACTGTGTTTCCTATCGGGTTCGAAATGTGAGCTACTCAGAACAAAAGAACTATGCTTCCTACACACACGGGCCATATCTTGTTCAATTCTGCTTAGGAAACTGACAAGAACAGTAGAATCTCTTCAGTACAATAGACTGTACATGCTGGGAAGAGACGCCAGTGCTATTTGCCCTGTATGTGACAATGGGAGCACAATAGGGACTCTTCTTACCAGAAAACAACTCTTGCTCGTATGACCAGAAACTGCATGTGATTCAACTCCATTTAGGACTGGGAATCAAACGCTAGATCGCCTTACAAGAAACACACTCGGCTTTTGAGAAAAGAGCCCTCATCTACTCTACTGTGTTTCCTATGGGGTCTGAACAGTGAGCTTGCTCAGAACAAAAGAACTGTGCTTCCTACACACACGGGCCATATCTAGTTCAACTCTGCTTAGGAAACTGACAAGAACAGTTGATCCTCTTGAGACCAATACGCTGTACATGGTGGGTACAGAAGCCAGTGCTATTTGCACTGTGTATGGCAATGGGAGCGCAATAGTGACTCTTCTTACCAGAAAACAACTCTTGCTCATAGGACCAGAAACTGCATGTGATTCAACTCCATTTAGGACTGGGAAACAAACGCTAGCTCGCCTTACAAGAAAAACACTCTGCTTTTGAGAAAAGAGCACTCTTCTACTCTACTGTGTTTTCTATGGGGTCCAAACAGTGAGCTTGCTCAGAACAAAAGAACTGTGCTTCCTACACACACGGGCCATATCTAGTTCAATTCTGCTTAGGAAACTGACAAGAACAGTAGCTCCTCTTCAGTCCAATACACTGTACTTGCTGGGAACAGACGTGAGTGCTATTTGCACTGTGTATGGCAAAGGGAGCGCAATAGTGCCTTTCCTTACCAGAAAACAACTATTGCTCATAGGAACGGAAACTGCATGTGATTCAAATCCATTTAGGACTGCAAAACAAACGCTAGCTCGCCTTACAAAAAACACACTCTGCTTTTGAGGAAAGAGCACTCTTCTACTCTACTGTGTTTCCTATGGGGTCCGAACAGTGAGCTTGCTCAGAACAAATGAACTGTGCTTCCTACACACACGGGCCATATCTAGTTCAAGTCTGCTTAGGAAACTGACAAGAACAGTAGCTCCTATTCAGTCCAATACACTGTACTTACTGGGAACAGACTCGAGTGCTATTTGCACTGTGTACGGCAATGGGAGCACAATAGTGACTCTTCTTACAAGAAAACAACTCTTGCTCATAGGACCAGAAACTGCATTTGATTCAATCCACTTAGGACTGGGAAACAAACGCTAGATCGCCTTACAAGAAACACGCTCTGCTTTTGAGAATAGGGCACACATCTACTCTACTGTGTTTCCTACGGGGTCCAAACAGTGAGCTTGCTCAGAACAAAGAACTGTGCTTCCTACACACACAGGTCATATCTAGTTCGACTCTGCTTAGGAAACTGACAAAAACAGTAGCTCCTCTTAAGTCCAATACACTGTACTTGCTGGGAACAGACGCGAGGGCTATTTGCACTGTGTGTGACAATGGGAGCACAATAGTGACTCTTCTTACCAGAAAACAACTCTTGCTCGTATGACCAGAAACTGCATGTGACTCAACTCCATTTAGGACTGGGAAACAAACTCTAAGTCGCCTTACAAGAAACACACTCTGCTTTTGAGAAAAGAGCACTCTTCTACTCTACTGTGTTTCCTATGGGGTCCGAACAGTGAGCTTGCTGAGAACAAAAGAACTGTGCTTCCTACACACACGGGGCATATCTAGTTCAACTCTGCTAAGGCAACTGAAAAGAATAGTAGCTCCTCTTCAGTCCAACACTCTAATTGATTGGAACAGACACAAGTGTTATTTGTACTGTGTATGGCAATGGGAGCGCAATAGTGACTCTTCTTACCAAAAAATAACTCTACTCGTAGGACCAGAAACTGCATGTGATTCAAATTCATTTAAGACTGGGAAACAGAAGCTAGCTCGCCTTGCAAGAAACACACTCTGCTTTTGAGAAAAGGGCACTCTTCTTCTCTACTATGTGTCCTATGGGTTCCGAACAGTGAGCTTGCTCAGAACAAAAGAACTGTGCTTCCTACACACACGGCCCATATCTAGTTCAATTCTGCTTAGGAAACGGACAAGAACAGTAGATCCTCTTCAGTCCAATACACTGCACTTGCTGGGAACAGACGCAAGTGCTATTTGCACTGTGTATGGCAATGGGAGCGCAATAGTGACTTTCCTTACCAGAAAACAACTCTTGCTCAAAGGACCAAAAACTGCATGTGACTCAACTCCATTTAGGACTGGGAAGCAAACGCTAGGTCGCCTTACACTAAACACACTCGGCTTTTGAGAAAAGAGCACTCATCTACTCTACTGTGTTTCCTATGGGGTCCGAACAGTGAGCTTGCTCAGAACCAAAGAACTGTGCTTCTTACACACACGCGCCTTATCTAGTTCATCTCTGCTTAGGAAACTGATGAGAACAGTAGCTCCTCTTCAGTCCAATACACTGTACTTACTGGGAAGAGACGCGAGTGCTATTTGCACTGTGTATGGCAATGGGAGCCCAATAGCGACTCTTCCTACCAGAAAACATCCCTTGCTCGTAGGACCAGAAACTGCATGTGATAAAACTCCATGTAGGACTGGGAAACAAACGCTAGCTCGCCTTACAAGAAACACACTCTGCTTTTGAGAAAAGAGCACTCTTCTACTCTACTGTGTTTCCTATGGGGTCCAAACAGTGAGCTTGCTCAGAACAAAAGAACTGTGCTTCCTACATACACGGGCCATATCTAGATCAACTCTGCTTAGGAAACTGACAAGAACAGTAGATCCTCTTCAGTCCAATACACTGTACATGCTGGGTACAGACGCCAGTGCTATTTGCACAGTGTATGGCAATGGGAGCGCAATAGTGACTCTTCTTACCAGAAAAAAAACTCTTGCTCGTAGGACCAGAAACTGCATGTGATTCAACCCCATTTAGGACTGGGAAACAAACGCTAGCTCGCCTTACAAGAAACACACTCTGCATTTAAGAAAAGAGCACTCATCTACTCTACTGTGTTTCCTATGGGGTCCAAACAGTGAGCTTGCTCAGAACAAAAGAACTGTGCTTCCTACACACACGGGCCATATCTAGTTCAATTCTGCTTAGGAAACTAACAAGAACAGTAGCTCCTCTTCAGTCCAATACACTGTACTTGCTGGGAAAAGACGCCAGTGCTATTTGCACTGTGTATCGCAATGGGAGCGCAATAGTGACTTTCCTTACCAGAAAAAAACTCTTGCTCGTAGGAACGGAAACTGCATGTGATTCAACTCCATTTAGGACTGTGAAACAAAGGCTAGCTCCCCTTACAAAAAACACACTCTGTTTTTGAGGAAAGAGCACTCTTCTACTCTACTGTGTTTTTTAGAGGGCCAGAACAGTGAGCTTGCTGAGTACAAAAGAACTGAGCTTCCTGCACACATGGGCCATATCTAGTTCAACTCTGCTTAGGAAACTGACAAGAACAGTAGCTGCTCTTCAGTCCAATACACTGTACTTGCTGGGAACAGACGCGAGGGCTATTTACATTGTGTATGGCAAAGGGAGCACAATAGTGACTCTTCTTACCAGAAAACCACTCTTGCTCGTATGACCAGACATTGCATGTGATTCAACTCCATTTAGGACTGGGAAACAAACGCTAGCTCGCCTTACAAGAAACACACTCTGCTTTTGAGAAAAGAGCACTCTTCTACTCTACTGTGTATCCTATGGGGTCCGAACAGTGAGCTTGATGAGAACAAAAGAACTGTGCTTCCTACACACACGGGCCATATCTAGTTCAACTCTGCTTAGGAAACTGAGAAGAACAGTAGATCCTCTTCAGTTCAATACGCTGTACATGCTGGGTACAGACGCCAGTGCTATTTGCACTGTGTATGGCAAAGGGGGCGCAATAGTGACTCTTCTTAGCAGAAAACAACTCTTGCTCGTAGGACCAGAAACTGCATGTGATTCAACTCCATTTAGGACTGGGAAACAAACGCTAGCTGGCCTTACAAGAAACACACTCTGCTTTTGAGAAAAATGCACTCTTCTACTCTACTTTGTTTCCTACGGGGTCCGAACAGTGAGCTTGCTCAGAACAAATGAACGGTGCTTCCTACACACACGGGCCATATCTAGTTCAAGTCTGCTTACGAAACTGACAAGAGCAGTAGCTCCTCTTCAGTCCAATACACTGTACTTGCTGGGAACAGACGTGAGGGCTATTTGCATTGTGTATGGCAAAGGGAGCGCAATAGTGACTCTTCTAACCAGAAAACAGCTCTTGCTCGTAGGACCAGAAACTGCATGTGTATTTCAACTCCATTTAGGACTGGGAAACAAACGCTAGCTCGCCTTACAAAAAACACACTCTGCTTTTGAGAAAAGAGCACTCCTCTACTCTACTGTGTTTTCTATGAGGTCCGAACAGTGAGCTTGCTGAGAACAAAAGAACTGTACTTCCTACACACACGGGCCATATCTAGTTCAACTCTTCTTAGGAAACTGACAAGAACAGTAGCTCCTCTTCAGTCCAATACACTGTACTTGCTGGGAACAGACGGGTGGGCTATTTGCACTGTGTATGTCAAAGGGAGCGCAATAGTGACTCTTCTTACCAGAAAACAACTCTTGCTCGTAGGACCAGAAACTGCATGTGTATTTCATCTCCATTTAGGACTGGGAAACAAACTCTAGCTCGCCTTACAAGAAACACACTCTGCTTTTGAGAAAAATGCACTCTTCTACTCTACTGTGTTTCCTATGGGGTTCGAAATGTGAGCTTGCTCAGAACAAAAGAACTGGGCTTCCTACACACACGGGCCATATCTAGTTCAACTCTGCTTAGGAAACTGACAAGAACAGTAGAACCTCTTCAGTCCAATAGACTGTACATGCAGGGAAGAGGCGCCAGTGCTATTTGCACTGTGTGTGACAATGGGAGCACAATAGTGACTCTTCTTACCAGAAAACAACTCTTGCTCGTATGACCAGAAACTGCATGTGACTCAACTCCATTTAGGACTGGGAAACAAACTCTAAGTCGCCTTACAAGAAACACACTCTGCTTTTGAGAAAAGAGCACTCTTCTACTCTACTGTGTTTCCTATGGGGTCCGAACAGTGAGCTTGCTGAGAACAAAAGAACTGTGCTTCCTACACACACGGGGCATATCTAGTTCAACTCTGCTAAGGAAACTGAAAAGAATAGTAGCTCCTCTTCAGTCCAACACTCTAATTGATTGGAACAGACACAAGTGTTATTTGTACTGTGTATGGCAATGGGAGCGCAATAGTGACTCTTCTTACCAAAAAATAACTCTACTCGTAGGACCAGAAACTGCATGTGATTCAAATTCATTTAAGACTGGGAAACAGAAGCTAGCTCGCCTTGCAAGAAACACACTCTGCTTTTGAGAAAAGGGCACTCTTCTTCTCTACTATGTGTCCTATGGGTTCCGAACAGTGAGCTTGCTCAGAACAAAAGAACTGTGCTTCCTACACACACGGCCCATATCTAGTTCAATTCTGCTTAGGAAACGGACAAGAACAGTAGATCCTCTTCAGTCCAATACACTGCACTTGCTGGGAACAGACGCAAGTGCTATTTGCACTGTGTATGGCAATGGGAGCGCAATAGTGACTTTCCTTACCAGAAAACAACTCTTGCTCAAAGGACCAAAAACTGCATGTGACTCAACTCCATTTAGGACTGGGAAGCAAACGCTAGGTCGCCTTACACTAAACACACTCGGCTTTTGAGAAAAGAGCACTCATCTACTCTACTGTGTTTCCTATGGGGTCCGAACAGTGAGCTTGCTCAGAACCAAAGAACTGTGCTTCTTACACACACGCGCCTTATCTAGTTCATCTCTGCTTAGGAAACTGATGAGAACAGTAGCTCCTCTTCAGTCCAATACACTGTACTTACTGGGAAGAGACGCGAGTGCTATTTGCACTGTGTATGGCAATGGGAGCCCAATAGCGACTCTTCCTACCAGAAAACATCCCTTGCTCGTAGGACCAGAAACTGCATGTGATAAAACTCCATGTAGGACTGGGAAACAAACGCTAGCTCGCCTTACAAGAAACACACTCTGCTTTTGAGAAAAGAGCACTCTTCTACTCTACTGTGTTTCCTATGGGGTCCAAACAGTGAGCTTGCTCAGAACAAAAGAACTGTGCTTCCTACATACACGGGCCATATCTAGATCAACTCTGCTTAGGAAACTGACAAGAACAGTAGATCCTCTTCAGTCCAATACACTGTACATGCTGGGTACAGACGCCAGTGCTATTTGCACAGTGTATGGCAATGGGAGCGCAATAGTGACTCTTCTTACCAGAAAAAAAACTCTTGCTCGTAGGACCAGAAACTGCATGTGATTCAACCCCATTTAGGACTGGGAAACAAACGCTAGCTCGCCTTACAAGAAACACACTCTGCATTTAAGAAAAGAGCACTCATCTACTCTACTGTGTTTCCTATGGGGTCCAAACAGTGAGCTTGCTCAGAACAAAAGAACTGTGCTTCCTACACACACGGGCCATATCTAGTTCAATTCTGCTTAGGAAACTAACAAGAACAGTAGCTCCTCTTCAGTCCAATACACTGTACTTGCTGGGAAAAGACGCCAGTGCTATTTGCACTGTGTATCGCAATGGGAGCGCAATAGTGACTTTCCTTACCAGAAAAAAACTCTTGCTCGTAGGAACGGAAACTGCATGTGATTCAACTCCATTTAGGACTGTGAAACAAAGGCTAGCTCCCCTTACAAAAAACACACTCTGTTTTTGAGGAAAGAGCACTCTTCTACTCTACTGTGTTTTTTAGAGGGCCAGAACAGTGAGCTTGCTGAGTACAAAAGAACTGAGCTTCCTGCACACATGGGCCATATCTAGTTCAACTCTGCTTAGGAAACTGACAAGAACAGTAGCTGCTCTTCAGTCCAATACACTGTACTTGCTGGGAACAGACTCGAGGGCTATTTACATTGTGTATGGCAAAGGGAGCACAATAGTGACTCTTCTTACCAGAAAACCACTCTTGCTCGTATGACCAGACATTGCATGTGATTCAACTCCATTTAGGACTGGGAAACAAACGCTAGCTCGCCTTACAAGAAACACACTCTGCTTTTGAGAAAAGAGCACTCTTCTACTCTACTGTGTATCCTATGGGGTCCGAACAGTGAGCTTGATGAGAACAAAAGAACTGTGCTTCCTACACACACGGGCCATATCTAGTTCAACTCTGCTTAGGAAACTGAGAAGAACAGTAGATCCTCTTCAGTTCAATACGCTGTACATGCTGGGTACAGACGCCAGTGCTATTTGCACTGTGTATGGCAAAGGGGGCGCAATAGTGACTCTTCTTAGCAGAAAACAACTCTTGCTCGTAGGACCAGAAACTGCATGTGATTCAACTCCATTTAGGACTGGGAAACAAACGCTAGCTGGCCTTACAAGAAACACACTCTGCTTTTGAGAAAAATGCACTCTTCTACTCTACTTTGTTTCCTACGGGGTCCGAACAGTGAGCTTGCTCAGAACAAATGAACGGTGCTTCCTACACACACGGGCCATATCTAGTTCAAGTCTGCTTACGAAACTGACAAGAGCAGTAGCTCCTCTTCAGTCCAATACACTGTACTTGCTGGGAACAGACGTGAGGGCTATTTGCATTGTGTATGGCAAAGGGAGCGCAATAGTGACTCTTCTAACCAGAAAACAGCTCTTGCTCGTAGGACCAGAAACTGCATGTGTATTTCAACTCCATTTAGGACTGGGAAACAAACGCTAGCTCGCCTTACAAAAAACACACTCTGCTTTTGAGAAAAGAGCACTCCTCTACTCTACTGTGTTTTCTATGAGGTCCGAACAGTGAGCTTGCTGAGAACAAAAGAACTGTACTTCCTACACACACGGGCCATATCTAGTTCAACTCTTCTTAGGAAACTGACAAGAACAGTAGCTCCTCTTCAGTCCAATACACTGTACTTGCTGGGAACAGACGGGTGGGCTATTTGCACTGTGTATGTCAAAGGGAGCGCAATAGTGACTCTTCTTACCAGAAAACAACTCTTGCTCGTAGGACCAGAAACTGCATGTGTATTTCATCTCCATTTAGGACTGGGAAACAAACTCTAGCTCGCCTTACAAGAAACACACTCTGCTTTTGAGAAAAATGCACTCTTCTACTCTACTGTGTTTCCTATGGGGTTCGAAATGTGAGCTTGCTCAGAACAAAAGAACTGGGCTTCCTACACACACGGGCCATATCTAGTTCAACTCTGCTTAGGAAACTGACAAGAACAGTAGAACCTCTTCAGTCCAATAGACTGTACATGCAGGGAAGAGGCGCCAGTGCTATTTGCACTGTGTGTGACAATGGGAGCACAATAGTGACTCTTCTTACCAGAAAACAACTCTTGCTCGTATGACCAGAAACTGCATGTGACTCAACTCCATTTAGGACTGGGAAACAAACTCTAAGTCGCCTTACAAGAAACACACTCTGCTTTTGAGAAAAGAGCACTCTTCTACTCTACTGTGTTTCCTATGGGGTCCGAACAGTGAGCTTGCTGAGAACAAAAGAACTGTGCTTCCTACACACACGGGGCATATCTAGTTCAACTCTGCTAAGGAAACTGAAAAGAATAGTAGCTCCTCTTCAGTCCAACACTCTAATTGATTGGAACAGACACAAGTGTTATTTGTACTGTGTATGGCAATGGGAGCGCAATAGTGACTCTTCTTACCAAAAAATAACTCTACTCGTAGGACCAGAAACTGCATGTGATTCAAATTCATTTAAGACTGGGAAACAGAAGCTAGCTCGCCTTGCAGAAACACACTCTGCTTTTGAGAAAAGGGCACTCTTCTTCTCTACTATGTGTCCTATGGGTTCCGAACAGTGAGCTTGCTCAGAACAAAAGAACTGTGCTTCCTACACACTGCCCATATCTAGTTCAATTGTGCTTAGGAAACGGACAAGAACAGTAGATCCTCTTCAGTCCAATACACTGCACTTGCTGGGAACAGACGCAAGTGCTATTTGCACTGTGTATGGCAATGGGAGCGCAATAGTGACTTTCCTTACCAGAAAACAACTCTTGCTCAAAGGACCAAAAACTGCATGTGACTCAACTCCATTTAGGACTGGGAAGCAAACGCTAGGTCGCCTTACACTAAACACACTCGGCTTTTGAGAAAAGAGCACTCATCTACTCTACTGTGTTTCCTATGGGGTCCGAACAGTGAGCTTGCTCAGAACCAAAGAACTGTGCTTCTTACACACACGCGCCTTATCTAGTTCAACTCTGCTTAGGAAACTGATGAGAACAGTAGCTCCTCTTCAGTCCAATACACTGTACTTACTGGGAAGAGACGCGAGTGCTATTTGCACTGTGTATGGCAATGGGAGCGCAATAGCGACTCTTCCTACCAGAAAACATCCCTTGCTCGTTGGACCAGAAACTGCATGTGATAAAACTCCATGTAGGACTGGGAAACAAACGCTAGCTCGCCTTACAAGAAACACACTCTGCTTTTGAGAAAAGAGCACTCTTCTACTCTACTGTGTTTCCTATGGGGTCCAAACAGTGAGCTTGCTCAGAACAAAAGAACTGTGCTTCCTACATAAAGGGGCCATATCTAGATCAACTCTGCTTAGGAAACTGACAAGAACAGTAGATCCTCTTCAGTCCAATACACTGTACATGCTGGGTACAGACGCCAGTGCTATTTGCACAGTGTATGGCAATGGGAGCGCAATAGTGACTCTTCTTACCAGAAAAAAAACTCTTGCTCGTAGGACCAGAAACTGCATGTGATTCAACTCCATTTAGGACTGGGAAACAAACGCTAGCTCGCCTTACAAGAAACACACTCTGCATTTAAGAAAAGAGCACTCATCTACTCTACTGTGTTTCCTATGGGGTCCAAACAGTGAGCTTGCTCAGAACAAAAGAACTGTGCTTCCTACACACACGGGCCATATCTAGTTCAATTCTGCTTAGGAAACTAACAAGAACAGTAGCTCCTCTTCAGTCCAATACACTGTACTTGCTGGGAACAGACGCCAGTGCTATTTGCACTGTGTATCGCAATGGGAGCGCAATAGTGACTTTCCTTACCAGAAAAAAACTCTTGCTCGTAGGAACGGAAACTGCATGTGATTCAACTCCATTTAGGACTGTGAAACAAAGGCTAGCTCCCCTTACAAAAAACACACTCTGTTTTTGAGGAAAGAGCACTCTTCTACTCTACTGTGTTTTTTAGAGGGCCAGAACAGTGAGCTTGCTGAGTACAAAAGAACTGAGCTTCCTGCACACATGGGCCATATCTAGTTCAACTCTGCTTAGGAAACTGACAAGAACAGTAGCTGCTCTTCAGTCCAATACACTGTACTTGCTGGGAACAGACGCGAGGGCTATTTACATTGTGTATGGCAAAGGGAGCACAATAGTGACTCTTCTTACCAGAAAACCACTCTTGCTCGTATGACCAGACATTGCATGTGATTCAACTCCATTTAGGACTGGGAAACAAACGCTAGCTCGCCTTACAAGAAACACACTCTGCTTTTGAGAAAAGAGCACTCTTCTACTCTACTGTGTATCCTATGGGGTCCGAACAGTGAGCTTGATGAGAACAAAAGAACTGTGCTTCCTACACACACGGGCCATATCTAGTTCAACTCTGCTTAGGAAACTGAGAAGAACAGTAGATCCTCTTCAGTTCAATACGCTGTACATGCTGGGTACAGACGCCAGTGCTATTTGCACTGTGTATGGCAAAGGGGGCGCAATAGTGACTCTTCTTAGCAGAAAACAACTCTTGCTCGTAGGACCAGAAACTGCATGTGATTCAACTCCATTTAGGACTGGGAAACAAACGCTAGCTGGCCTTACAAGAAACACACTCTGCTTTTGAGAAAAATGCACTCTTCTACTCTACTTTGTTTCCTACGGGGTCCGAACAGTGAGCTTGCTCAGAACAAATGAACGGTGCTTCCTACACACACGGGCCATATCTAGTTCAAGTCTGCTTACGAAACTGACAAGAACAGTAGCTCCTCTTCAGTCCAATACACTGTACTTGCTGGGAACAGACGCGAGTGCTATTTGCACTGTGTACGGCAATGGGAGCACAATAGTGACTCTTCTTACAAGAAAACAATTCTTGCTTGTAGGACCAGAAACTGCATGTGATTCAACTCCATTTAGGTCTGGGAAGCAAACGCTATCTTGCCTTACAAGAAACACACTCTGCTTTTGAGAAAAGAGCACTCTTCTACTCTACTGTGTTTCCTATAGGGCCAGAACAGTGAGCTTGCTCAGAACAAAAGAACTGTGCTTCCTACACACATGGCCATATCTAGTTCAATTGTGCTTAGGAAACTGACAAGAACAGTAGATCCTCTTCAGTCCAATACACTGTACATGCTGGGAACAGACGCCAGTGCTATTTACCCTGTGTATGACAATGGGAGCGCAATTGTGACTTTCCTTACCAGAAAACAACTCTTGCTTGTACGTCCAGAAACTGCATGTGATTCAACGCCATTTAGGACTGGGAAACAAATGCTATCTCAGCTTACAAGAAACACACTCTGCTTTTGAGAAAAGAGCACTCATCTACTCTACTGTGTTTCCTATAGGGCCAGAAAGTTAGTTTGCTCAGAACAAAAGAACTGTGCTTCCTATACACACGGGCCATATCTAGTTCAACTGTGCTTAGGAAACTGACAAGAACAGTAGATCCTCTTCAGTCCAATACACTGTACTTGCTGGAAACAGACGCGAGGGCTATTTGCACTGTGTATGGCAAAGGGAGCACAATAGTGACTCTTCTTACCAGAAAAAAACTCTTGCTCGTAGGACCAGAAACTGCATGTGTATTTCAACTCCATTTAGGACTGGGAAATAAACGCTAGCTGGCCTTACAAGAAACACACTCTGCTTTTGAGAAAAATGCACTCTTCTACTCTACGGTGTTTCCTATGGGGTCTGAACAGTGAGCTTGCTCAGAACAAAAGAACTGTGCTTCCTACACACGGGCCATATCTAGTTCAATTCTGCTTAGGAAACTGACAAGAACAGTAGCTCCTCTTCAGTCCAATACACTGTACTTGCTGGGAACAGACACGAGGGCTATTTGCACTGTGTATGGCAAAGGGAGCGCAATAGTGACTCTTCTTACCAGAAAACAACTCTTGCTCGTAGGACCAGAAACTGCATGTGTATTTCATCTCCATTTAGGACTGGGAAACAAACGCTAGCTCGCCTTACAAGAAACACACTCTGCTCTTGAGAAAAATACACTCTTCTACTCTACTGTGTTTCCTATCGGGTTCGAAATGTGAGCTACTCAGAACAAAAGAACTATGCTTCCTACACACACGGGCCATATCTTGTTCAATTCTGCTTAGGAAACTGACAAGAACAGTAGAATCTCTTCAGTACAATAGACTGTACATGCTGGGAAGAGACGCCAGTGCTATTTGCCCTGTATGTGACAATGGGAGCACAATAGGGACTCTTCTTACCAGAAAACAACTCTTGCTCGTATGACCAGAAACTGCATGTGATTCAACTCCATTTAGGACTGGGAATCAAACGCTAGATCGCCTTACAAGAAACACACTCTGCTTTTGAGAAAAGAGCCCTCGTCTACTCTACTGTGTTTCCTATGGGGTCTGAACAGTGAGCTTGCTCAGAACAAAAGAACTGTGCTTCCTACACACACGGGCCATATCTAGTTCAACTCTGCTTAGGAAACTGACAAGAACAGTTGATCCTCTTGAGACCAATACGCTGTACATGGTGGGTACAGAAGCCAGTGCTATTTGCACTGTGTATGGCAATGGGAGCGCAATAGTGACTCTTCTTACCAGAAAACAACTCTTGCTCGTAGGACCAGAAACTGCATGTGATTCAACTCCATTTAGGACTGGGAAACAAACGCTAGCTCGCCTTACAAGAAAAACACTCTGCTTTTGAGAAAAGAGCACTCTTCTACTCTACTGTGTTTTCTATGGGGTCCAAACAGTGAGCTTGCTCAGAACAAAAGAACTGTGCTTCCTACACACACGGGCCATATCTAGTTCAATTCTGCTTAGGAAACTGACAAGAACAGTAGCTCCTCTTCAGTCCAATACACTGTACTTGCTGGGAACAGACGTGAGTGCTATTTGCACTGTGTATGGCAAAGGGAGCGCAATAGTGCCTTTCCTTACCAGAAAACAACTATTGCTCATAGGAACGGAAACTGCATGTGATTCAAATCCATTTAGGACTGCAAAACAAACGCTAGCTCGCCTTACAAAAAACACACTCTGCTTTTGAGGAAAGAGCACTCTTCTACTCTACTGTGTTTCCTAAGGGGTCCGAACAGTGAGCTTGCTCAGAACAAATGAACTGTGCTTCCTACACACACGGGCCATATCTAGTTCAAGTCTGCTTAGGAAACTGACAAGAACAGTAGCTCCTAATCAGTCCAATACACTGTACTTACTGGGAACAGACTCGAGTGCTATTTGCACTGTGTACGGCAATGGGAGCACAATAGTGACTCTTCTTACAAGAAAACAACTCTTGCTCGTAGGACCAGAAACTGCATTTGATTCAATCCACTTAGGACTGGGAAACAAACGCTAGATCGCCTTACAAGAAACACGCTCTGCTTTTGAGAATAGGGCACACATCTACTCTACTGTGTTTCCTACGGGGTCCAAACAGTGAGCTTGCTCAGAACAAAGAACTGTGCTTCCTACACACACAGGTCATATCTAGTTCGACTCTGCTTAGGAAACTGACAAAAACAGTAGCTCCTCTTAAGTCCAATACACTGTACTTGCTGGGAACAGACGCGAGGGCTATTTGCACTGTGTATGACAATGGGAGCACAATAGTGACTCTTCTTACCAGAAAACAACTCTTGCTCGTAGGACCAGAAACTGCATGTGATTCAACTCCATTTAGGACTGGGAAACAAACGCTAGCTTGCCTTACAAGAAACACACTCTGCTTTTGAGAAAAGAGCACTCGTCTATTCTACTGTGTTTTTTATGGGGTCCGAACAGTGAGCTTGCTGAGAACAAAAGAACTGTGCTTCCTACACACACGAACCATATCTAGTTCAATTCTGCTTAGGAAACTGACAAGAACAGTAGATCCTCTTCAGTCCAATACACTGTACATGCTGGGTACAGACGCCAGTGCTATTTGCACTGCGTATGGCAATGGGAGCACAATAGTGACTCTTCTTACCAGAAAACAACTCTTGCTCGTAGGACCAGAAACTGCATGTGATTCAACTCCATTTAGGACTGGGAAACAAACGCTAGCTCGCCATACAAGAAACACACTCTGCTTTTGAGAAAAGAGCACTCTTCTACTCTACTGTGTCCTATGTAGTCCAAACAGTGTGCTTGCTCAGAACAAAAGAACTGTGCTTCCAACACACATGGGCCATATCTAGTTCAATTCTGCTTAGGAAACTGACAAGAACAGTAGCTCCTCTTCAGTCCAATACACTGTACTTGCTGGAAACAGACGCGAGTGCTCATTGCACAGTGTATGGCAATGGGAGCGCAATAGTGACTTTCCTTACCAGAAAATAACTCTTGCTCGTAGGAACGGAAACTGCATGTGATTCAACTCCATTTAGCACTGCGAAACAAACGCTAGCTCGCCTTACAAAAAACACACTCTGCTTTTGAGGAAAGAGCACTCTTCTACTCTACTGTGTTTCCTATAGGGCCAGAACAGTGAGCTTGGTGAGTACAAAAGAACTGTGCTTCCTACACACACAGGCCATATCTAGTTGAACTCTGCTTAGGAAAATGACAAGAACAGTAGCTCCTCTTCAGTCCAATACACTGTACTTGCTGGGAACAGACGCGAGGGCTATTTGCACTGTGTATGGCAAAGGGAGCACAATAGTGACTCTTCTTACCAGAAAACAACTCTTGCTCGTAGGACCAGAAACTGCATGTGTATTTCATCTCCATTTAGGACTGGGAAACAAACGCTAGCTTGCCTTACAAGAAACACACTCTGCTTTTGAGAAAAATGCACTCTTCTACTCTACTGTGTTTCCTATGGGGTTCGACATGTGAGCTTGCTGAGAACAAAAGAACTGTGCTTCCTACACACACGGGCCATATCTAGTTCAATTCTGCTTAGGAAACTGACAAGAGCAGTAGATCCTCTTCAGTCCAATACACTGTACATGCTGGGAACAGAGGCCAGTGCTATTTGCCCTGAGTATGACAATGGGAGCGCAATAGTGACTCTTCTTACCAGAAAAAACTCTTGCTCGTATGACCAGAAACTGCATGTGATTCAACTCCATTTAGGACTGGGAAACAAACGCTAACTCGCCTTACAAGAAACACAATCTGCTTTTGAGAAAAATGCACTCTTCTACTCTACTGTGTTTCCTATGGGGTTCGAAATGTGAGCTTGCTCAGAACAAAAGAACTGTGCTTCCTACACACACGGGCCATATCTAGTTCCACTCTGCTTAGGAAACTGAAAAGAACAGAACATCCTCTTCAGTCCAATACGCTGTACATGCTGGGTACAGACGCCAGTGCTATTTGCACTGTGTATGGCAATGGGAGCGCAATAGTGATTCTTCTCACCAGAAAACAACTCTTGCTCGTAGGACCAGAACCTGGATGTGATTCAACTCCATTTAGGACTGGGAAACAAACGCTAGCTGGCCTTACAAGAAACACACTCTGCTTTGGAGGAAAGAGCACTCTTCTAATCTACTGTGTTTCCTATAGGGCCAGAACAGTGAGCTTGCTGAGTACAAAAGAACTGTGCTTCCTACACACATGGGCCATATCTAGTTCAACTCTGCTTAGGAACCTGACAAGAACAGTAGATCCTCTTTAGTCCAGTACACTGTACATGCTAGGAACAGAGGCCAGTGCTATTTGCCCTGAGTATGACAATGGGAGCGCAATAGTGACTCTTCTTACCAGAAAACAACTCTTGCTCGTAGGACCAGAAACTGCATGTGATTCAACTCCATTTAGGACTGGGAAACAAACGCTAGCTCGCCTTACAAGAAAAACACTCTGCTTTTGAGAAAAGAGCACTCTTCTACTCTACTGTGTTTTCTATGGGGTCCAAACAGTGAGCTTGCTCAGAACAAAAGAACTGTGCTTCCTACACACACGGGCCATATCTAGTTCAATTCTGCTTAGGAAACTGACAAGAACAGTAGCTCCTCTTCAGTCCAATACACTGTACTTGCTGGGAACAGACGTGAGTGCTATTTGCACTGTGTATGGCAAAGGGAGCGCAATAGTGCCTTTCCTTACCAGAAAACAACTATTGCTCATAGGAACGGAAACTGCATGTGATTCAAATCCATTTAGGACTGCAAAACAAACGCTAGCTCGCCTTACAAAAAACACACTCTGCTTTTGAGGAAAGAGCACTCTTCTACTCTACTGTGTTTCCTAAGGGGTCCGAACAGTGAGCTTGCTCAGAACAAATGAACTGTGCTTCCTACACACACGGGCCATATCTAGTTCAAGTCTGCTTAGGAAACTGACAAGAACAGTAGCTCCTATTCAGTCCAATACACTGTACTTACTGGGAACAGACTCGAGTGCTATTTGCACTGTGTACGGCAATGGGAGCACAATAGTGACTCTTCTTACAAGAAAACAACTCTTGCTCGTAGGACCAGAAACTGCATTTGATTCAATCCACTTAGGACTGGGAAACAAACGCTAGATCGCCTTACAAGAAACACGCTCTGCTTTTGAGAATAGGGCACACATCTACTCTACTGTGTTTCCTACGGGGTCCAAACAGTGAGCTTGCTCAGAACAAAGAACTGTGCTTCCTACACACACAGGTCATATCTAGTTCGACTCTGCTTAGGAAACTGACAAAAACAGTAGCTCCTCTTAAGTCCAATACACTGTACTTGCTGGGAACAGACGCGAGGGCTATTTGCACTGTGTATGACAATGGGAGCACAATAGTGACTCTTCTTACCAGAAAACAACTCTTGCTCGTAGGACCAGAAACTGCATGTGATTCAACTCCATTTAGGACTGGGAAACAAACGCTAGCTTGCCTTACAAGAAACACACTCTGCTTTTGAGAAAAGAGCACTCGTCTATTCTACTGTGTTTTTTATGGGGTCCGAACAGTGAGCTTGCTGAGAACAAAAGAACTGTGCTTCCTACACACACGAACCATATCTAGTTCAATTCTGCTTAGGAAACTGACAAGAACAGTAGATCCTCTTCAGTCCAATACACTGTACATGCTGGGTACAGACGCCAGTGCTATTTGCACTGCGTATGGCAATGGGAGCACAATAGTGACTCTTCTTACCAGAAAACAACTCTTGCTCGTAGGACCAGAAACTGCATGTGATTCAACTCCATTTAGGACTGGGAAACAAACGCTAGCTCGCCATACAAGAAACACACTCTGCTTTTGAGAAAAGAGCACTCTTCCACTCTACTGTGTCCTATGTAGTCCAAACAGTGTGCTTGCTCAGAACAAAAGAACTGTGCTTCCAACACACATGGGCCATATCTAGTTCAATTCTGCTTAGGAAACTGACAAGAACAGTAGCTCCTCTTCAGTCCAATACACTGTACTTGCTGGAAACAGACGCGAGTGCTCATTGCACAGTGTATGGCAATGGGAGCGCAATAGTGACTTTCCTTACCAGAAAATAACTCTTGCTCGTAGGAACGGAAACTGCATGTGATTCAACTCCATTTAGCACTGCGAAACAAACGCTAGCTCGCCTTACAAAAAACACACTCTGCTTTTGAGGAAAGAGCACTCTTCTACTCTACTGTGTTTCCTATAGGGCCAGAACAGTGAGCTTGGTGAGTACAAAAGAACTGTGCTTCCTACACACACAGGCCATATCTAGTTCAACTCTGCTTAGGAAACTGACAAGAACAGTAGCTCCTCTTCAGTCCAATACACTGTACTTGCTGGGAACAGACGCGAGGGCTATTTGCACTGTGTATGGCAAAGGGAGCACAATAGTGACTCTTCTTACCAGAAAACAACTCTTGCTCGTAGGACCAGAAACTGCATGTGTATTTCATCTCCATTTAGGACTGGGAAACAAACGCTAGCTTGCCTTACAAGAAACACACTCTGCTTTTGAGAAAAATGCACTCTTCTACTCTACTGTGTTTCCTATGGGGTTCGAAATGTGAGCTTGCTGAGAACAAAAGAACTGTGCTTCCTACACACACGGGCCATATCTAGTTCAATTCTGCTTAGGAAACTGACAAGAGCAGTAGATCCTCTTCAGTCCAATACACTGTACATGCTGGGAACAGAGGCCAGTGCTATTTGCCCTGAGTATGACAATGGGAGCGCAATAGTGACTCTTCTTACCAGAAAAAACTCTTGCTCGTATGACCAGAAACTGCATGTGATTCAACTCCATTTAGGACTGGGAAACAAACGCTAACTCGCCTTACAAGAAACACAATCTGCTTTTGAGAAAAATGCACTCTTCTACTCTACTGTGTTTCCTATGGGGTTCGAAATGTGAGCTTGCTCAGAACAAAAGAACTGTGCTTCCTACACACACGGGCCATATCTAGTTCCACTCTGCTTAGGAAACTGAAAAGAACAGAACATCCTCTTCAGTCCAATACGCTGTACATGCTGGGTACAGACGCCAGTGCTATTTGCACTGTGTATGGCAATGGGAGCGCAATAGTGATTCTTCTCACCAGAAAACAACTCTTGCTCGTAGGACCAGAACCTGGATGTGATTCAACTCCATTTAGGACTGGGAAACAAACGCTAGCTGGCCTTACAAGAAACACACTCTGCTTTGGAGGAAAGAGCACTCTTCTAATCTACTGTGTTTCCTATAGGGCCAGAACAGTGAGCTTGCTGAGTACAAAAGAACTGTGCTTCCTACACACATGGGCCATATCTAGTTCAACTCTGCTTAGGAACCTGACAAGAACAGTAGATCCTCTTTAGTCCAGTACACTGTACATGCTAGGAACAGAGGCCAGTGCTATTTGCCCTGAGTATGACAATGGGAGCGCAATAGTGACTCTTATTACCAGAAAAAACTCTTGCTCGTAGGACCAGAAACTGCATGTGTATTTCAACTCCATTTAGGATTGGGAAACAAACACTAGCTAGCATTACAAGAAACACACTCTGCTTTGGAGGAAAGAGCACTCTTCTAATCTACTGTGTTTCCTATAGGGCCAGAACATTGAGCTTGCTGAGTACAAAAGAACTGTGCTTCCTACACACATGGGCCATATCTAGTTCAACTCTGCTTAGGAACCTGACAAGAACAGTAGATCCTCTTTAGTCCAATACACTGTACATGCTGGGAACAGAGGCCAGTGCTATTTGCCCTGAGTATGACAATGGGAGCGCAATAGTGACTCATATTACCAGAAAAAACTCTTGCTCGTAGGACCAGAAACTGCATGTGATTCAACTCCATTTAGGACTGGGAAACAAACGCTAGCTCGCCTTACAAGAAACACAATCTGCTTTTGAGAAAAATGCACTCTTCAACTCTACTGTGTTTCCTATGGGGTTCGAAATGTGAGCTTGCTCAGAACAAAAGAACTGTGCTTCCTACACACACGGGCCATATCTAGTTCAACTCTGCTTAGGAAACTGAAAAGAACAGAACATCCTCTTCAGTCCAATACGCTGTACATGCTGGGTACAGACGCCAGTGCTATTTGCACTGTGTATGGCAATGGGAGCGCAATAGTGACTCTTCTTACCAGAAAACAACTCTTGCTCGTAGGACCAGAAACTGCATGTGATTCAACTCCATTTAGGAATGGGAAATAAACGATAGCTCGCCTTACAAGAAACACACTCTGCTTTTGAGAAAACAGCACTCTTCTACTCTACTGTGTTTCCTATGGGGTCCAAACAGTGAGCTTGCTCAGAACAAAAGAACTGTGCTTCCTAAACACACGGGCCATATCTACTTCAATTCTGCTTAGGAAACTGACAAGAACAGTAGCTCCTCTTCAGTCCAATACACTGTGCTTGCTGGGAACAGACGCGAGGGCTATTTGCACTGTGTATGGCAAAGGGAGCGCAATAGTGACTCTTCTTACCACAAAACAACTCTTGCTCATAGGACCAGAACCTGGATGTGATTCAACTCCATTTAGGATTGGGAAACAAACGCTAGCTCGCCTTACAAGAAACACACTCTGCTTTTGAGAAAAGAGCACTCTTCTACTCTACTGTGTCCTATGGAGTCCAAACAGTGAGCTTGCTCAGAACAAAAGAACTGTGCTTCCTACACACACGGGCCATATCTAGTTCAAATTTGCTTAGGAAACTGACAAGAACAGTAGCTCCTCTTCAGTCCAATACACTGTACTTGCTGGGAACAGACGCGAGGGCTATTTGCACTGTGTTTGGCAATGGGAGCGCAATAGTTTACTGTCCTTACCAGAAAACAACTCTTGCTCATAGGAACGGAAACTGCATGTGATTCAACTCCACTTAGGACTGGGAAACAAACTCTAGCTGGCCTTACAAGAAACACACTCTGCTTTGGAGGAAAGAGCACTCTTCTAATCTACTGTGTTTCCTATAGGGCCAGAACAGTGAGCTTGCTGAGTACAAAAGAACTGTGCTTCCTACACACATGGGCCATATCTAGTTCAACTCTGCTTAGGAACCTGACAAGAACAGTAGATCCTCTTTAGTCCAGTACACTGTACATGCTAGGAATAGAGGCCAGTGCTATTTGTCCTGAGTATGACAATGGGAGCGCAATAGTGACTCTTATTACCAGAAAAAACTCTTGCTCGTAGGACCAGAAACTGCATGTGATTCAACTCCATTTAGGACTGGGAAACAAACGCTAGCTCGCCTTACAAGAAACACACTCTGCTTTTGAGAAAAATGCACTCTTCTACTCTACTGTGTTTCCTATGGGGTCCAAACAGTGAGCTTGCTCAAAACAAAAGAATTGTGCTTCCTGCACACACGGGTCATATCTAGTTCAACTCTGCTTAGGAAACTGACAAGAACAGTAGCTCTGCTTCAGTCCAATACACTGTACTTGCTGGGAACAGACGTGAGTGCTATTTGCACTGTATATGGCAATGGGAGCGCAACATTGACTTTCCTTACCAGAAAACAACTCTTACTCGTAGGAACAAAAACTGCATGTGATTCAACTCCATTTAGGACTGGGAAAAAAATGCTAGCTCGCCTTACAAGAAACACACTCTGCTTTTGAGAAAAGAGCACTCTTCTACTCTACTGTGTTTTCTATGTGGACCAAACAGTGAGCTTGCTGAGAACAAAAGAACTGTGCTTCCTACACACACGGGCCATATCTAGTTCAACTGTGCTTAGGAAACTGACAAGAACAGTAGCTCCTCTTCAGACCAATACACTGTACTTCCTGGAAACCGACGCGAGTGCTATTTGTACTGTGTATGGCAATGGGAGTGCAATAGTGACTCTTCTTACCAGAAAACAACTCTTGCTATTAGTACCAGAAACTGCATTTGTTTCAATCCACTTAGGACTGGGAAACAAACGCTAGCTCCCCTTACAAGAAACACGCTCTGCTTTTGAGAAAAGAGCACTCTTCTACTCTACTGTGTTTCTAATAGGGCCAGAACAGTGAGCTTGCTCAGAACAAAAGAACTGTGCTTCCTGCACACATGGGCCATATCTAGTTCAACTCTGCTCAGGAAACTGACAAGAACAGTAGATCCTCTTCAGTCCAATACACTGTACTTGCTGGGAACAGACGCGAGGGCTATTTGCACTGTGTATGGCAAAGGGAGCACAATAGTGACTCTTCTTACCAGAAAACAACTCTTGCTTGTAGGACCAGAAACTGCATGTGTATTTCAACTCCATTTAGGACTGGGAAACAAACGCTAGCTGGCCTTACAAGAAACACACTCTGCTTTTGAGAAAAATGCACTCTTCTACTCTATTGTGTTTCCTATGGGGTCTGAACAGTGAGCTTGCTCAGAACAAAAGAACTGTGCTTCCTACACACGGGCCATATCTAGTTCAATTCTGCTTAGGAAACTGACAAGAACAGTAGCTCCTCTTCAGTCCAATACACTGTACTTGCTGGGAACAGACGGGAGTGCTATTTGCACTGAGTATGGCAAAGGGAGCGCAATAGTGACTTTCCTTACCAGAAAAAAAACTCTTGCTCGTAGGAACGGAAACTGCATGTGATTCAACTCCATTTAGGACTGCGAAACAAACGCTAGCTCGCCTTACAAAAAACACACTCTGTTTTTGAGGAAAGAGCACTCTTCTACTCTACTGTGTTTCCTATAGGGCCAGAACAGTGAGCTTGCTAAGTACAAAAGAACTGAGCTTCCTACACACATGGGCCATATCTAGTTCAACTCTGCTTAGGAAACTGACAAGAACAGTAGCTCCTCTTCAGTCCAATACACTGTACTTGCTGGGAACAGACGCGAGGGCTTTTTGCATTGTGTATGGCAAACGGAGCGCAATAGTGACTCTTCTAACCAGAAAACAACTCTTGCTCGTAGGACCAGAAACTGCATGTGTATTTCAACTCCATTTAGGACTGGGAAACAAACGCTAGCTCGCCTTACAAGAAACACACTCTGCTTTTGAGAAAAGAGCACTCTTCTACTCTACTGTGTTTTCTATGGGGTCCGAACAGTGAGCTTGCTGAGAACAAAAGAACCGTGCTTCCTACACACATGGGCCATATCTAGTTCAACTCTGCTTAGGAAACTGACAAGAACAGAAACTCCTCTTCAGTCCAATACACTGTACTTGTTGGGAACAGACGCGAGGGCTATTTGCACTGTGTATGGCAAAGTGAGGGCAATAGTGACTCTTCTTACCAGAAAACAACTCTTGCTCGTAGGACCAGAAACTGCATGTGTATTTCATCTCCATTTAGGACTGGGAAACAAACGCTAGATCGCCTTACAAGAAACACACTCTGCTTTTGAGAAAAGACCCCTCGTCTACTCTACTGTGTTTCCTATGGGGTCCGAACAGTGAGCTTGCTCAGAACAAAAGAACTGTGCTTCCTACACACACGGGCCATATCTAGTTCAACTCTGCTTAGGAAACTGACAAGAACAGTAGATCCTCTTCAGTCCAATACGCTGTACATGGTGGGTACAGACGCCAGGGCTATTTGCACTGTGTATGGCAATGGGAGCGCAATAGTGCCTCTTCTTACCAGAAAACAACTCTTGCTCGTAGGACCAGAAACTGCATGTGATTCAACTCCATTTAGGACTGGGAAACAAACGCTAGCTCGCCTTACAAGAAAAACACTCTGCTTTTGAGAAAAGAGCACTCTTCTACTCTACTGTGTTTTCTATGGGGTCCAAACAGTGAGCTTGCTCAGAACAAAAGAACTGTGCTTCCTACACACACGGGCCATATCTAGTTCAATTCTGCTTAGGAAACTGACAAGAACAGTAGCTCCTCTTCAGTCCAATACACTGTACTTGCTGGGAACAGACGTGAGTGCTATTTGCACTGTGTATGGCAAAGGGAGCGCAATAGTGCCTTTCCTTACCTGAAAACAACTATTGCTCGTAGGAACGGAAACTGCATGTGATTCAAATCCATTTAGGACTGCAAAACAAACGCTAGCTCGCCTTACAAAAAAACACACTCTGCTTTTGAGGAAAGAGCACTCTTCTACTCTACTGTGTTTCCTATGGGGTCCGAACAGTGAGCTCGCTCAGAACAAATGAACTGTGCTTCCTACACACACGGGCCATATCTAGTTCAACTCTGCTTAGGAAACTGACAAGAACAGTAGCTCCTATTCAGTCCAATACACTGTACTTACGGGGAACAGACGCCAGTGCTATTTGCACTGTGTACGGCAATGGGAGCACAATAGCGATTCTTCTTACAAGAAAACAACTCTTGCTCGTAGGACCAGAAACTGCATTTGATTCAATCCACTTAGGACTGGGAAACAAACGCTAGATCGCCTTACAAGAAACACGCTCTGCTTTTGAGAATAGGGCACACATCTACTCTACTGTGTTTCCTATGGTGTCCAAACAGTGAGCTTGCTCAGAACAAAAGAACTGTGCTTCCTACACACACAGGTCATATCTAGTTCAACTCTGCTTAGGAAACTGACAAAAACAGTAGCTCCTCTTCAGTCCAATACACTGTACTCGCTGGGAACAGACGCGAGGGCTATTTGCACTGTGTATGACAATGGGAGCACAATGGTGACTCTTCTTACCAGAAAACAACTCTTGCTCGTAGGAACAGAAACTGCATGTGTATTTCATCTCCATTTAGGACTGGGAAACAAATGCTACCTCCCCTTACATGAAACACACTCTGCTTTTGAGAAAAATTCACTCTTCGACTCTACTGTGTTTCCTATGGGGTTCGAAATGTGAGCTTGCTCAGAACAAAAGAACTGTGCTTCCTACACACACGGGCCATATCTTGTTCAATTCTGCTTAGGAAACTGACAAGAACAGTAGAACCTCTTCAGTCCAATAGACTGTTAATGCTGGGAAGAGACGCCAGTGCTATTTGCCCTGTGTGTGACAATGGGAGCACAATAGGGACTCTTCTTACTAGAAAACAACTCTTGCTCGTATGACCAGAAACTGCATGTGATTCAACTCCATTTAGGACTGGGAAACAAACGCTAGATTGCCTTACAAGAAACACACTCTGCTTTTGAAAAAAGAGCCCTCTTCTACTCTACTGTGTTTCCTATGGGGTCCGAACAGTGAGCTTGCTCAGAACAAAAGAACTGTGCTTCCTACACACACGGGCCATATCTAGTTCAACTCTGCTTAGGAAACTGACAAGAACAGTAGATCCTCTTCAGTCCAATACACTGTACTTGCTGGGAACAGAGGTGAGTGCTATTTGCACTGTGTATGGCAAAGGGAGCGCAATAGTGCCTTTCCTTACCAGAAAACAACTATTGCTCGTAGGAACGGAAACTGCATGTGATTCAAATCCATTTAGGACTGCAAAACAAACGCTAGCTCGCCTTACAAAAAACACACTCTGCTTTTGAGGAAAGAGCACTCTTCTACTCTACTGTTTTTCCTATAGGGCCAGAACAGTGAGCTTGCTGAGTACAAAAGAACTGTGCTTCCTACACACATGGGCCATATCTAGTTCAACTCTGCTTAGGAAACTGACAAGAACAGTAGATCCTCTTCAGTTCAATACACTGTACTTGCTGAGAACAGACGCGAGGGCTATTTGCACTGTGTATGGCAAAGGGAGCACAATAGTGACTCTTCTTACCAGAAAACAACTCTTGCTCGTTGGACCAGAAACTGCATGTGTATTTCAACTCCATTTAGGACTGGGAAACAAATGATATTTGGCCTTACAAGAAACACACTCTGCTTTTGAGAAAAATGCACTCTTCTACTCTACTGTGTTTCCTATGGGGTCCGAACAGTGAGCTTGCTCAGAACAAATGAACTGTGCTTCCTACACACACGGGCCATATCTAGTTCAAGTCTGCTTAGGAAACTGACAAGAACAGTAGCTCCTATTCAGTCCAATACACTGTACTTACTGGGAACAGACGCGAGTGCAATTTGCACTGTGTACGGCAATGGGAGCACAATAGTGACTCTTCTTACAAAAAACAACTCTTGCTCGTAGGACCAGAAACTGCATTTTATTCAATCCACTTAGGACTGGGAAACAAACGCTAGCTCACCTTACAAGAAACACGCTCTGCTTTTGAGAATAGGGCACACATCTACTCTAATGTGTTTCCTATGGGGTCCAAACAGTGAGCTTGCTCAGAACAAAAGAACTGTGCTTCCTACACACACAGGTCATATCTAGTTCAACTCTGCTTAGGAAACTGACAAAAACCGTAGCTCCTCTTCAGTCCAATACACTGTACTTGCTGGAAACAGACGCGAGGGCTATTTGCACTGTGTATGACAATGGGAGCACAATAGTGACTCTTCTTACCAGAAAACAACTCTTGCTCGTAGGACCAGAAACTGCATGTGATTCAATGCCATTTAGGACTGGGAAACAAACGCTAGCTCGCCTTAGAAGAAACACACTCTGCTTTTGAGGAAAGAGCACTCTTCTACTCTACTGTGTTTCCTATAGGGCCAGAACAGTGAGCTTGCTCTGAACAAAAGAACTGTGCTTCCTACACACATGGGCCATATCTAGTTCAACTCAGCTTAGGAACCTGACAAGAACAGTAGATCCTCTTCAGTCCAATACACTGTACATGCTGGGAACAGAGTCCAGTGCTATTTGCCCTGAGTATGACAATGGGAGCGCAATAGTGACTCTTATTACCAGAAAAAACTCTCGCTCGTAGGACCAGAAACTGCATGTGATTCAACTCCATTTAGGACTGGAAACAAATGCTAGCTCGACTTAAAAGAAACACACTCTGCTTTTGAGAAAAGAGCACTCATCTACTCTTCTGTGTTTCCTATAGGGCCAGAACAGTGAGCTTGCTCAGAACAAAAGAACTGTGCTTCCTACACACACGGGCCATATCTAGTTCAATTCTGCTTAGGAAACTGACAAGAACAGTACATCTTCTTCAGTCCAATACACTGTACATGCTGTGTACAGACGCCAGTGCTATTTGCACTGTGTATGGCAATGGGAGCGCAATAGTGACTCTTCTTACCAGAAAACATCCCTTGCGCGTAGGACTAGAAACTGCATGTGATTCAACTCCATGTAGGACTGGGAAACAAATGCTAGCTCGCCTTACAAGAAACACACTCTGCTTTTGAGAAAAGAGCTCTCTTCTACTCTACTGTGTTTCCTATGGGGTCCAAACAGTGAGATTGCTCAGAACAAAAGAACTGTGCTTCCTACACACACGGGCCATATCTAGTTCAATTCTGGTTAGGAAACTGACAAGAACAGTAGATCCTCTTCTGTCCAATACACTGTACATCCTGGGTACAGACGCCAGTGCTATTTGCACTGTGTATGGCAATGGGAGCACAATAGTGACTCTTCTTACCAGAAAACAACTCTTGCTCGTAGGACCAGAAACTGCATGTGATTCAACTCCATTTAGGACTGGGAAACAAATGCTAGCTCGCCATACAAGAAACACTCTCTGCTTTTGAGAAAAGAGCACTCTTCTACTCTACTGTGTCCTATGGAGTCCAAACAGTGAGCTTGCTCAGAACAAAAGAACTGTGCTTCCTACACACACGGGCCATATCTAGTTCAATTCTGCTTAGGAAACTGACAAGAACAGTAGCTCCTCTTCAGTCCAATACACTGTACTTGCTGGAAACAGACGCGAGTGCTAATTGCACTGTGTATGGCAATGGGAGCACAATTGTGACTTTCCTTACCAGAAAATAACTCTTGCTCGTAGGAACGGAAACTGCATGTGATTCAACTCCATTTAGCACTGCGAAACAAATGCTAGCTCGCCTTACAAAAAACACACTCTGCTTTTGAGGAAAGAGCACTCTTCTACTTTACTGTGTTTCCTATAGGGCCAGAACAGTGAGCTTGCTGAGTTCAAAAGAACTGTGCTTCCTACACACATGGGCCATATCTAGTTCAACTCTGCTTAGGAAACTGACAAGAGAGTAGCTCCTCTTCAGTCCAATACACTGTACTTACTGGGAACAGATGCGAGGGCTATTTGTACTGTGTATGGCAAAGGGAGCACAATAGTGACTCTTCTTACCAGAAAACAACTCTTGCTCGTAGGACCAGAAACTGCATGTGTATTTCAACTCCATTTAGGATTGGGAAACAAACACTAGCTCACATTACAAGAAACACACTCTGCTTTTGAGGAAAGAGCACTCTTCTAATCTACTGTGTTTTCTATAGGGCCAGAACATTGAGCTTGCTGAGTACAAAAGAACTGTGCTTCCTACACACATGGGCCATATCTAGTTCAACTCTGCTTAGGAACCTGACAAGAACAGTAGATCCTCTTTAGTCCAATACACTGTACATGCTGGGAACAGAGGCCAGTGCTATTTAGCCTGAGTATGACAATGGGAGCGCAATAGTGACTCTTCTTACCAGAAAAAACTCTTGCTCATAGGACCAGAAACTGCATGTGATTCAACTCCATTTAGTACTGGGAAACAAACGCTAGCTCGCAATACAAGAAACACAATCCGCTTTTGAGAAAAATGCACTCTTCTACTCTACTGTGTTTCCTATGGGGTTCGAAATGTGAGCTTGCTCAGAACAAAAGAACTGTGTTTCCTACACACACGGGCCATATCTAGTTCCACTCTGCTTAGGAAACTGAAAAGAACAGAACATCCTCTTCAGTCCAATACGCTGCACATGCTGGGTACAGACGCCAGTGCTATTTGCACTGTGTATGGCAATGGGAGCGCAATAGTGACTCTTCTCACCAGAAAACAACTCTTGCTCGTAGGACCAGAACCTGGATGTGATTCAACTCCATTTAGGATTGGGAAACAAACGCTAGCTCGCCTTACAAGAAACACACTCTGCTTTTGAGAAAAGAGCACTCTTCTACTCTACTGTGTTTCCTATGGGATCCAAACAGTGAGCTTGCTCAGAACAAAAGAACTGTTCTTCCTACACACACGGGCCATATCTAGTTCAAATTTGCTTAGGAAACTGACAAGAACAGTAGCTCCTCTTCAGTCCAATACACTGTACTTGCTGGGAACAGACGCGAGGGCTATTTGCACTGTGTTTGGCAATGGGAGCGCAATAGAGACTTTCCTTAACAGAAAACAACTCTTGCTCATAGGAACGGAAACTGCATGTGATTCAACTCCATTTAGGACTGGGAAACAAACTCTAGCTGGCCTTACAAGAAACACACTCTGCTTTGGAGGAAAGAGCACTCTTCTATTCTACTGTGTTTCCTATAGGGGCAGAACAGTGAGCTTGCTGAGTACAAAAGAACTGTGCTTCCTACACACATGGGCCATATCTAGTTCAACTCTGCTTAGGAAACTGACAAGAACAGTAGATCCTCTTCAGTTCAATACACTGTACTTGCTGAGAACAGACGCGAGGGCTATTTGTACTGTGTATGGCAAAGGGAGCACAATAGTGACTCTTCTTACCAGAAAACAACTCTTGCTCGTTGGACCAGAAACTGCATGTGTATTTCAACTCCATTTAGGACTGGGAAACAAATGATAGTTGGCCTTACAAGAAACACAGTCTGCTTTTGAGAAAAATGCACTCTTCTACTCTACTGTGTTTCCTATGGGGTCCGAACAGTGAGCTTGCTCAGAACAAATGAACTGTGCTTCCTACACACACGGGCCATATCTAGTTCAAGTCTGCTTAGGAAACTGACAAGAACAGTAGCTCCTATTCAGTCCAATACACTGTACTTACTGGGAACAGACGCGAGTGCTATTTGCACTGTGTACGGCAATGGGAGCACAATAGTGACTCTTCTTACAAGAAAACAACTCTTGCTCGTAGGACCAGAAACTGCATTTTATTCAATCCACTTAGGACTGGATAACAAACGCTAGCTCACCTTACAAGAAACACGCTCTGCTTTTGAGAATAGGGCACACATCTACTCTAATGTGTTTCCTATGGGGTCCAAACAGTGAGCTTGCTCAGAACAAAAGAACTGTGCTTCCTACACACACAGGCCATATCTAGTTCAACTCTGCTTAGGAAACTGACAAAAACCGTAGCTCCTCTTCAGTCCAATACACTGTACTTGCTGGAAAGAGACGCGAGGGCTATTTGCACTGTGTATGACAATGGGAGCACAATAGTGACTCTTTTTACCAGAAAACAACTCTTGCTCGTAGGACCAGAAACTGCATGTGATTCAATGCCATTTAGGACTGGGAAACAAACGCTAGCTCGCCTTAGAAGAAACACACTCTGCTTTTGAGGAAAGAGCACTCTTCTACTCTACTGTGTTTCCTATAGGGCCAGAACAGTGAGCTTGCTGAGTACAAAAGAACTGTGCTTCCTACACACATGGGCATATCTAGTTCAACTCAGCTTAGGAACCTGACAAGAACAGTAGATCCTCTTCAGTCCAATACACTGTACATGCTGGGAACAGAGTCCAGTGCTATTTGCCCTGAGTATGACAATGGGAGCACAATAGTGACTCTTATTACCAGAAAAAACTCTCGCTCGTAGGACCAGAAACTGCATGTGATTCAACTCCATTTAGGACTGGAAACAAATGCTAGCTCGACTTAAAAGAAACACACTCTGCTTTTGAGAAAAGAGCACTCATCTACTCTACTGTGTTTCCTATAGGGCCAGAACAGTGAGCTTGCTCAGAACAAAAGAACTGTGCTTCCTACACACACGGGCCATATCTAGTTCAATTCTGCTTAGGAAACTGACAAGAACAGTACATCTTCTTCAGTCCAATACACTGTACATGCTGTGTACAGACGCCAGTGCTATTTGCACTGTGTATGGCAATGGGAGCGCAATAGTGACTCTTCTTACCAGAAAACATCCCTTGCGCGTAGGACTAGAAACTGCATGTGATTCAACTCCATGTAGGACTGGGAAACAAATGCTAGCTCGCCTTACAAGAAACACACTCTGCTTTTGAGAAAAGAGCTCTCTTCTACTCTACTGTGTTTCCTATGGGGTCCAAACAGTGAGATTGCTCAGAACAAAAGAACTGTGCTTCCTACACACACGGGCCATATCTAGTTCAATTCTGGTTAGGAAACTGACAAGAACAGTAGATCCTCTTCAGTCCAATACACTGTACATCCTGGGTACAGACGCCAGTGCTATTTGCACTGTGTATGGCAATGGGAGCACAATAGTGACTCTTCTTACCAGAAAACAACTCTTGCTCGTAGGACCAGAAACTGCATGTGATTCAACTCCATTTAGGACTGGGAAACAAATGCTAGCTCGCCATACAAGAAACACTCTCTGCTTTTGAGAAAAGAGCACTCTTCTACTCTACTGTGTCCTATGGAGTCCAAACAGTGAGCTTGCTCAGAACAAAAGAACTGTGCTTCCTACACACACGGGCCATATCTAGTTCAATTCTGCTTAGGAAACTGACAAGAACAGTAGCTCCTCTTCAGTCCAATACACTGTACTTGCTGGAAACAGACGCGAGTGCTAATTGCACTGTGTATGGCAATGGGAGCACAATTGTGACTTTCCTTACCAGAAAATAACTCTTGCTCGTAGAAACGGAAACTGCATGTGATTCAACTCCATTTAGCACTGCGAAACAAATGCTACCTCGCCTTACAAAAAACACACTCTGCTTTTGAGGAAAGAGCACTCTTCTACTTTACTGTGTTTCCTATAGGGCCAGAACAGTGAGCTTGCTGAGTTCAAAAGAACTGTGCTTCCTACACACATGGGCCATATCTAGTTCAACTCTGCTTAGGAAACTGACAAGAGAGTAGCTCCTCTTCAGTCCAATACACTGTACTTACTGGGAACAGATGCGAGGGCTATTTGTACTGTGTATGGCAATGGGAGCACAATAGTGACTCTTCTTACCAGAAAACAACTCTTGCTCGTAGGACCAGAAACTGCATGTGTATTTCAACTCCATTTAGGATTGGGAAACAAACACTAGCTCACATTACAAGAAACACACTCTGCTTTTGAGGAAAGAGCACTCTTCTAATCTACTGTGTTTTCTATAGGGCCAGAACATTGAGCTTGCTGAGTACAAAAGAACTGTGCTTCCTACACACATGGGCCATATCTAGTTCAACTCTGCTTAGGAACCTGACAAGAACAGTAGATCCTCTTTAGTCCAATACACTGTACATGCTGGGAACAGAGGCCAGTGCTATTTAGCCTGAGTATGACAATGGGAGCGCAATAGTGACTCTTCTTACCAGAAAAAACTCTTGCTCATAGGACCAGAAACTGCATGTGATTCAACTCCATTTAGTACTGGGAAACAAACGCTAGCTCGCAATACAAGAAACACAATCCGCTTTTGAGAAAAATGCACTCTTCTACTCTACTGTGTTTCCTATGGGGTTCGAAATGTGAGCTTGCTCAGAACAAAAGAACTGTGTTTCCTACACACACGGGCCATATCTAGTTCCACTCTGCTTAGGAAACTGAAAAGAACAGAACATCCTCTTCAGTCCAATACGCTGCACATGCTGGGTACAGACGCCAGTGCTATTTGCACTGTGTATGGCAATGGGAGCGCAATAGTGACTCTTCTCACCAGAAAACAACTCTTGCTCGTAGGACCAGAACCTGGATGTGATTCAACTCCATTTAGGATTGGGAAACAAACGCTAGCTCGCCTTACAAGAAACACACTCTGCTTTTGAGAAAAGAGCACTCTTCTACTCTACTGTGTTTCCTATGGGATCCAAACAGTGAGCTTGCTCAGAACAAAAGAACTGTTCTTCCTACACACACGGGCCATATCTAGTTCAAATTTGCTTAGGAAACTGACAAGAACAGTAGCTCCTCTTCAGTCCAATACACTGTACTTGCTGGGAACAGACGCGAGGGCTATTTGCACTGTGTATGGCAATGGGAGCGCAATAGTGACTCTTCTTACCAGAAAACATCCCTTGCGCGTAGGACTAGAAACTGCATGTGATTCAACTCCATGTAGGACTGGGAAACAAATGCTAGCTCGCCTTACAAGAAACACACTCTGCTTTTGAGAAAAGAGCTCTCTTCTACTCTACTGTGTTTCCTATGGGGTCCAAACAGTGAGATTGCTCAGAACAAAAGAACTGTGCTTCCTACACACACGGGCCATATCTAGTACAATTCTGGTTAGGAAACTGACAAGAACAGTAGATCCTCTTCAGTCCAATACACTGTATATCCTGGGTACAGACGCCAGTGCTATTTGCACTGTGTATGGCAATGGGAGCACAATAGTGACTCTTCTTACCAGAAAACAACTCTTGCTCGTAGGACCAGAAACTGCATGTGATTCAACTCCATTTAGGACTGGGAAACAAACGCTAGCTCGCCATACAAGAAACACACTCTGCTTTTGAGAAAAGAGCACTCTTCTACTCTACTGTGTCCTATGGAGTCCAAACAGTGAGCTTGCTCAGAACAAAAGAACTGTGCTTCCTACACACACGGGCCATATCTAGTTCAATTCTGCTTAGGAAACTGACAAGAACAGTAGCTCCTCTTCAGTCCAATACACTGTACTTGCTGGAAACAGACGCGAGTGCTAATTGCACTGTGTATGGCAATGGGAGCGCAATAGTGACTTTCCTTTCCAGAAAATAACTCTTGCTCATAGGAACGGAAACTGCATGTGATTCAACTCCATTTAGCACTGCGAAACAAATGCTAGCTCGCCTTACAAAAAACACACTCTGCTTTTGAAGAAAGAGCACTCTTCTACTCTACTGTGTTTCCTATAGGGCCAGAACAGTGAGCTTGCTGAGTACAAAAGAACTGTGATTCCTACACACATGGGCCATATCTAGTTCAACTCTGCTTAGGAAACTGACAAGAGAGTAGCTCCTCTTCAGTCCAATACACTGTACTTACTGGGAACAGACGCGAGGGCTATTTGCACTGTGTATGGCAATGGGAGCACAATAGTGACTCTTCTTACCAGAAAACAACTCTTGCTCGTAGGACCAGAAACTGCATGTGTATTTCAACTCTATTTAGGATTGGGAAACAAACACTAGCTCACATTACAAGAAACACACTCTGCTTTGGAGGAAAGAGCACTCTTCTAATCTACTGTGTTTCCTATAGGGCCAGAACATTGAGCTTGCTGAGTACAAAAGAACTGTGCTTCCTACACACATGGGCCATATCTAGTTCAACTCTGCTTAGGAACCTGACAAGAACAGTAGATCCTCTTTAGTCCAATACACTGTACATGCTGGGAACAGAGGCCAGTGCTATTTAGCCTGAGTATGACAATGGGAGCGCAATAGTGACTCTTCTTACCAGAAAAAACTCTTGCTCATAGGACCAGAAACTGCATGTGATTCAACTCCATTTAGTACTGGGAAACAAACGCTAGCTCGCAGTACAAGAAACACAATCTGCTTTTGAGAAAAATGCACTCTTCTACTCTACTGTGTTTCCTATGGGGTTCGAAATGTGAGCTTGCTCAGAACAAAAGAACTGTGCTTCCTACACACACGGGCCATATCTAGTTCCACTCTGCTTAGGAAACTGAAAAGAACAGAACATCCTCTTCAGTCCAATACGCTGCACATGCTGGGTACAGACGCCAGTGCTATTTGCACTGTGTATGGCAATGGGAGCGCAATAGTGACTCTTCTCACCAGAAAACAACTCTTGCTCGTAGGACCAGAACCTGGATGTGATTCAACTCCATTTAGGATTGGGAAACAAACGCTAGCTCGCCTTACAAGAAACACACTCTGCTTTTGAGAAAAGAGCACTCTTCTACTCTACTGTGTTTCCTATGGGATCCAAACAGTGAGCTTGCTCAGAACAAAAGAACTGTGCTTCCTACACACACGGGCCATATCTAGTTCAAATTTGCTTAGGAAACTGACAAGAACATTAGCTCCTCTTCAGTCCAATACACTGTACTTGCTGGGAACAGACGCGAGGGATATTTGCACTGTGTTTGGCAATGGGAGCGCAATAGTGACTTTCCTTAACAGAAAACAACTCTTGCTCATAGGAACGGAAACAGCATGTGATTCAACTCCATTTAGGACTGGGAAACAAACTCTAGCTGGCCTTACAAGAAACACACTCTGCTTTGGAGGAAAGAGCACTCTTCTATTCTACTGTGTTTCCTATAGGGGCAGAACAGTGAGCTTGCTGAGTACAAAAGAACTGTGCTTCCTACACACATGGGCCTTATCTAGTTCAACTCTGCTTAGGAACCTGACAAGAACAGTAGATCCTCTTTAGTCCAATACACTGTACATGCTGGGAACAGAGGCCAGTGCTTTTTGCCCTGAGTATGACAATGGGAGCGCAATAGTGACTCTTATTACCAGAAAAATCTCTTGCTCCTAGGACCAGAAACTGCATATGATTCAACTCCATTTAGGACTGGGAAACAAACGCTAGCTCGCCTTACAAGAAACACAATCTGCTTTTGAGAAAAATGCACTTTTCTACTCAACTGTGTTTCCTATGGGGTTCGAAATGTGAGCTTGCTCAGAACAAAAGAACTGTGCTTCCTACACACACGGGCCATATCTAGTTCAACTCTGCTTAGGAAAGTGAAAAGAACAGAACATCCTCTTCAGTCCAATACGCTGTACATGCTGGGTACAGACGCCAGTGCTATTTGCACTGTGTATGGCAATGGGAGCGCAATAGTGACTCTTCTTACCAGAAAACAACTCTTGCTCGTAGGACCAGAAACTGCATGTGATTCAACTCCATTTAGGACTGGGAAACAAACGCTAGCTCGCCTTACAAGAAACACACTCTGCTTTTGAGAAAACAGCACTCTTCTACTCTACTGTGTTTCCTATAGGGCCAGAAGAGTGAGCTTGCTCAGAACAAAAGAACTGTGCTTCCTCCACACACGGGCCATATCTAGTTCAATTCTGCTTAGGAAACTGACAAGAGAGTAGCTCCTCTTCAGTCCAATACACTGTACTTACTGGGAACAGACGCGAGGGCTATTTGCACTGTGTATGGCAATGGGAGCACAATAGTGACTCTTCTTACCAGAAAACAACTCTTGCTCGTAGGACCAGAAACTGCATGTGTATTTCAACTCCATTTAGGATTGGGAAACAAACACTAGCTCACATTACAAGAAACACACTCTGCTTTTGAGGAAAGAGCACTCTTCTAATCTACTGTGTTTCCTATAGGGCCAGAACATTGAGCTTGCTGAGTACAAAAGATCTGTGCTTCCTACACACATGGGCCATATCTAGTTCAACTCTGCTTAGGAACCTGACAAGAACAGTAGATCCTCTTTAGTCCAATACACTGTACATGCTGGGAACAGAGGTCAGTGCTATTTAGCCTGAGTATGACAATGGGAGCGCAATAGTGACTCTTCTTACCAGAAAAAACTCTTGCTCATAGGACCAGAAACTGCATGTGATTCAACTCCATTTAGTACTGGGAAACAAACGCTAGCTCGCAATACAAGAAACACAATCCGCTTTTGAGAAAAATGCACTCTTCTACTCTACTGTGTTTCCTATGGGGTTCGAAATGTGAGCTTGCTTAGAACAAAAGAACTGTGTTTCCTACACACACGGGCCATATCTAGTTCCACTCTGCTTAGGAAACTGAAAAGAACAGAACATCCTCTTCAATCCAATACGCTGTACATGCTGGGTACAGACGCCAGTGCTATTTGCACTGTGTATGGCAATGGGAGCGCAATAGTGACTCTTCTCACCAGAAAACAACTCTTGCTCGTAGGACCAGAACCTGGATGTGATTCAACTCCATTTAGGATTGGGAAACAAACGCTAGCTCGCCTTACAAGAAACACAATCTGCTTTTAAGAAAAGAGCACTCTTCTACTCTACTGTGTTTCCTATGGGATCCAAACAGTGAGCTTGCTCAGAACAAAAGAACTGTTCTTCCTACACACACGGGCCATATCTAGTTCAAATTTGCTTAGGAAACTGACAAGAACAGTAGCTCCTCTTCAGTCCAATACACTGTACTTGCTGGGAACAGACGCGAGGGCTATTTGCACTGTGTTTGGCAATGGGAGCGCAATAGTGACTTTCCTTAACAGAAAACAACTCTTGCTCATAGGAATGGAAACTGCATGTGATTCAACTCCATTTAGGACTGGGAAACAAACTCTAGCTGGCCTTACAAGAAACACACTCTGCTTTGGAGGAAAGAGCACTCTTCTATTCTACTGTGTTTCCTATAGGGGCAGAACAGTGAGCTTGCTGAGTACAAAAGAACTGTGCTTCCTACACACATGGGCCATATCTAGTTCAACTCTGCTTAGGAACCTGACAAGAACAGTAGATCCTCTTTAGTCCAATACACTGTACATGCTGGGAACAGAGGCCAGTGCTTTTTGCCCTGAGTATGACAATGGGAGCGCAATAGTGACTCTTATTACCAGAAAAAACTCTCGCTCGTAGGACCAGAAACTGCATGTGATTCAACTCCATTTAGGACTGGAAACAAATGCTAGCTCGACTTACAAGAAACACACTCTGCTTTTGAGAAAAGAGCACTCATCTATTCTACTGTGTTTCCTATAGGGCCAGAACAGTGAGCTTGCTCAGAACAAAAGAACTGTGCTTCTACACACACGGGCCATATCTAGTTCAATTCTGCTTAGAAAACTGACAAGAACAGTACATCCTCTTCAGTCCAATACACTGTACATGCTGTGTACAGACGCCAGTGCTATTTGCACTGTGTATGGCAATGGGAGCGCAATAGTGACTCTTCTTACCAGAAAACATCCCTTGCGCATAGGACTAGAAACTGCATGTGATTCAACTCCATGTAGGACTGGGAAACAAATGCTAGCTCGCCTTACAAGAAACACACTCTGCTTTTGAGAAAAGAGCTCTCTTCTACTCTACTGTGTTTCCTATGGGGTCCAAACAGTGAGATTGCTCAGAACAAAAGAACTGTGCTTCCTACACACATGGGCCATATCTAGTTCAATTCTGGTTAGGAAACTGACAAGAACAGTAGATCCTCTTCAGTCCAATACACTGTACATCCTGGGTACAGAAGCCAGTGCTATTTGCACTGTGTATGGCAATGGGAGCACAATAGTGACTCTTCTTACCAGAAAACAACTCTTGCTCGTAGGACCAGAAACTGCATGTGATTCAACTCCATTTAGGACTGGGAAACAAACGCTACCTCGCCATACAAGAAACACACTCTGCTTTTGAGAAAAGAGCACTCTTCTACTCTACTGTGTCCTATGGAGTCCAAACAGTGAGCTTGCTCAGAACAAAGGAACTGTGCTTCCTACACACACGGGCCATATCTAGTTCAATTCTGCTTAGGAAACTGACAAGAACAGTAGCTCCTCTTCAGTCCAATACACTGTACTTGCTGGAAACAGACGCGAGTGCTAATTGCACTGTGTATGGCAATGGGAGCGCAATAGTGACTTTCCTTACCAGAAAATAACTCTTGCTCATAGGAACGGAAACTGCATGTGATTCAACTCCATTTAGCACTGCGAAACAAATGCTAGCTCGCCTTACAAAAAACACACTCTACTTTTGAAGAAAGAGCACTCTTCTACTCTACTGTGTTTCCTATAGGGCCAGAACAGTGAGCTGCTGAGTACAAAAGAACTGTGATTCCTACACACATGGGCCATATCTAGTTCAACTCTGCTTAGGAAACTGACAAGAGAGTAGCTCCTCTTCAGTCCAATACACTGTACTTACTGGGAAGAGACGCGAGGGCTATTTGCACTGTGTATGGCAATGGGAGCACAATAGTGACTCTTCTTACCAGAAAACAACTCTTGCTTGTAGGACCAGAAACTGCATGTGTATTTCAACTCTATTTAGGATTGGGAAACAAACACTAGCTCACATTACAAGAAACACACTCTGCTTTGGAGGAAAGAGCACTCTTCTAATCTACTGTGTTTCCTATAGGGCCAGAACAGTGAGCTTGCTGAGTACAAAAGAACTGTGCTTCCTACACACATGGGCCATATCTAGTTCAACTCTGCTTAGGAACCTGACAAGAACAGTACATCCTCTTCAGTCCAATACACTGTACATGCTGTGTTCAGACGCCAGTGCTATTTGCACTGTGTATGGCAATGGGAGCGCAATAGTGACTCTTCATACCAGAAAACATCAATTGCGCGTAGGACTAGAAACTGCATGTGATTCAACTCCATGTAGGACTGGGAAACAAATGCTAGCTCGCCTTACAAGAAACACACTCTGCTTTTGAGAAAAGAGCTCTCTTCTACTCTACTGTGTTTCCTATGGGATCCAAACAGTGAGATTGCTCAGAACAAAAGAACTGTGCTTCCTACACACACAGGCCATATCTAGTTCAATTCTGGTTAGGAAACTGACAAGAACAGTAGATCCTCTTCAGTCCAATACACTGTATATCCTGGGTACAGACGCCAGTGCTATTTGCACTGTGTATGGCAATGGGAGCACAATAGTGACTCTTCTTACCAGAAAACAACTCTTGCTCGTAGGATCAGAAACTGCATGTGATTCAACTCCATTTAGGACTGGGAAACAAACGCTAGCTCGCCATACAAGAAACACACTCTGCTTTTGAGAAAAGAGTACTCTTCTACTCTACTGTGTCCTATGGAGTCCAAAGAGTGAGCTTGCTCAGAACAAAAGAACTGTGCTTCCTACACACACGGCCATATCTAGTTCAATTCTGCTTAGGAAACTGACAAGAACAGTAGCTCCTCTTCAGTCCAATACACTGTACTTTCTGGAAACAGACGCGAGGGCTAATTGCACTGTGTATGGCAATGGGAGCGCAATAGTGACTTTCCTTGCCAGAAAATAACTCTTGCTCATAGGAACGGAAACTGCATGTGATTCAACTCCATTTAGCACTGCGAAACAAATGCTAGCTCGCCTTACAAAAAACACACTCTGCTTTTGAAGAAAGAGCACTCTTCTACTCTACTGTGTTTCCTATAGGGCCAGAACAGTGAGCTTGCTGAGTACAAAAGAACTGTGATTCCTACACACATGGGCCATATCTAGTTCAACTCTGCTTAGGAAACTGACAAGAGAGTAGCTCCTCTTCAGTCCAATACACTGTACTTACTGGGAACAGACGCGAGGGCTATTTGCACTGTGTATGGCAATGGGAGCACAATAGTGACTCTTCTTACCAGAAAGCAACTCTTGCTCGTAGGACCAGAAACTGCATGTGTATTTCAACTCTATTTAGGATTGGGAAACAAACACTAGCTCACATTACAAGAAACACACTCTGCTTTGGAGGAAAGAGCACTCTTCTAATCTACTGTGTTTCCTATAGGGCCAGAACATTAAGCTTGCTGAGTACAAAAGAACTGTGCTTCCTACACACATGGGCCATATCTAGTTCAACTCTGCTTAGGAACCTGACAAGAACAGTAGATCCTCTTTAGTCCAATACACTGTACATGCTGGGAACAGAGGCCAGTGCTATTTAGCCTGAGTATGACAATGGGAGCGCAATAGTGACTCTTCTTACCAGAAAACAACTCTTGCTCGTAGGAACAGAAACTGCATGTGATTCAACTCCATTTAGGACTGGGAAACAAACGCTAGCTCGCCTTACAAGAAACACACTCTGCTTTTGAGAAAACAGCACTCTTCTACTCTCCTGTGTTTCCTATGTGGTCCAAACAGTGAGCTTGCTCAGAACAAAAGAACTGTGCTTCCTACACACACGGGCCTTATCTAGTTCAATTCTGCTTAGGAAACTGACAAGAACAGTAGCTCCTCTTCAGTCCAATACACTGTACTTGCTGGGAACAGACGCGAGGGCTATTTGCACTGTGTATGGCAAAGGGAGCGCAATAGTGACTCTTCTTACCAGAAAACAACTCTTGCTCGTAGGACCAGAACCTGGATGTGATTCAACTCCATTTAGGATTGGGAAACAAACGCTAGCTCGCCTTACAAGAAACACACTCTGCTTTTGAGAAAAGAGCACTCTTCTACTCTACTGTGTTTCCTATAGGGCCAGAAGAGTGAGCTTGCTCAGAACAAAAGAACTGTGCTTCCTACACACACGGGCCATATCTAGTTCAATTCTGCTTAGGAAACTGACAAGAGAGTAGCTCCTCTTCAGTCCAATACACTGTACTTACTGGGAACAGACGCGAGGGCTATTTGCACTGTGTATGGCAATGGGAGCACAATAGTGACTCTTCTTACCAGAAAACAACTCTTGCTCGTAGGACCAGAAACTGCATGTGTATTTCAACTCCATTTAGGATTGGGAAACAAACACTAGCTCACATTACAAGAAACACACTCTGCTTTTGAGGAAAGAGCACTCTTCTAATCTACTGTGTTTCCTATAGGGCCAGAACATTGAGCTTGCTGAGTACAAAAGAACTGTGCTTCCTACACACATGGGCCATATCTAGTTCAACTCTGCTTAGGAACCTGACAAGAACAGTAGATCCTCTTTAGTCCAATACACTGTACATGCTGGGAACAGAGGCCAGTGCTATTTAGCCTGAGTATGACAATGGGAGCGCAATAGTGACTCTTCTTACCAGAAAAAACTCTTGCTCATAGGACCAGAAACTGCATGTGATTCAACTCCATTTAGTACTGGGAAACAAACGCTAGCTCGCAATACAAGAAACACAATCCGCTTTTGAGAAAAATGCACTCTTCTACTCTACTGTGTTTCCTATGGGGTTCGAAATGTGAGCTTGCTCAGAACAAAAGAACTGTGTTTCCTACACACACGGGCCATATCTAGTTCCACTCTGCTTAGGAAACTGAAAAGAACAGAACATCCTCTTCAGTTCAATACGCTGTACATGCTGGGTACAGACGCCAGTGCTATTTGCACTGTGTATGGCAATGGGAGCGCAATAGTGACTCTTCTCACCAGAAAACAACTCTTGCTCGTAGGACCAGAACCTGGATGTGATTCAACTCCATTTAGGATTGGGAAACAAACGCTAGCTCGCCTTACAAGAAACACACTCTGCTTTTGAGAAAAGAGCACTCTTCTACTCTACTGTGTTTCCTATGGGATCCAAACAGTGAGCTTGCTCAGAACAAAAGAACTGTTCTTCCTACACACACGGGTCATATCTAGTTCAAATTTGCTTAGGAAACTGACAAGAACAGTAGCTCCTCTTCAGTCAAATAGACTGTACTTGCTGGGAACAGACGCGAGGGCTATTTGCACTGTGTTTGGCAATGGGAGCGCAATAGTGACTTTCCTTAACAGAAAACAACTCTTGCTCATAGGAATGGAAACTGCATGTGATTCAACTCCATTTAGGACTGGGAAACAAACTCTAGCTGGCCTTACAAGAAACACACTCTGCTTTGGAGGAAAGAGCACTCTTCTATTCTACTGTGTTTCCTATAGGGGCAGAACAGTGAGCTTGCTGAGTACAAAAGAACTGTGCTTCCTACACACATGGGCCTTATCTAGTTCAACTCTGCTTAGGAACCTGACAAGAACAGTAGATCCTCTTTAGTCCAATACACTGTACATGCTGGGAACAGAGGCCAGTGCTTTTTGCCCTGAGTATGACAATGGGAGCGCAATAGTGACTCTTATTACCAGAAAAAACTCTCGCTCGTAGGACCAGAAACTGCATGTGATTCAACTCCATTTAGGACTGGAAACAAATGCTAGCTCGACTTACAGGAAACACACTCTGCTTTTGAGAAAAGAGCACTCATCTACTCTACTGTGTTTCCTATAGGGCCAGAACAGTGAGCTTGCTCAGAACAAAAGAACTGTGCTTCCTACACACACGGGCCATATCTAGTTCCACTCTGCTTAGGAAACTGAAAAGAACAGAACATCCTCTTCAGTCCAATACACTGTACATGTTGAGAACAGAGGCCAGTGTTATTTGCCCTGTGTATGACAATGGGAGCGCAATAGTGACTCTTATTACCAGAATATCTCTTGCTCGTAGGACCAGAAACTGCATGTGATTCAACTCCATTTAGGACTGGGAATCAAACGCTAGCTCGCCTTACAAGAAACACACTCTGCTTTTGAGAAAAGAGCACTCTTCTACTCCACTGTGTTTTCTATAGGGCCAGAACAGTGAGCTTGCTCAGAACAAAAGAACTGTGCTTCCTACACACAGGGGCCATATCTACTTCAACTCTGCTTAGGAAACTAACGAGAACAGTAGCTCCTCTTCATTCCAAAACACTGTACTTGCTGGGAACAGACGCGAGTGCTATTTGCACTGTGTACAGCAATAGGAGCACAATAGTGACTCTTCCTACCAGAAAACACCTCTGGCTCTTAGGACCAGAAACTGCATGTGATTCAACTCCACTTAGGACTGGGAAACAAACGCTAGCTTGCCTTACAAGAAACAAGCTCTGCTTTTGAGAATAGGGCACACTTCTACTCTACTGTGTTTACTATGGGGTCCGAACAGTGAGCTTGCTCAGAACAAAAGAACTGTGCTTCCTACACACACGGGCCATATCTAGTTCAACTCTGCTTAGGAAAGTGAAAAGAACAGAACATCCTCTTCAGTCCAATATGCTGTACATGCTGGGTACAGACGCCAGTGCTATTTGCACTGTGTATGGCAATGGGAGCGCAATAGTGACTCTTCTTACCAGAAAACAACTCTTGCTCGTAGGACCAGAAACTGCATGTGATTCAACTCCATTTAGGACTGGGAAACAAACGCTAGCTCGCCTTACAAGAAACACACTCTGCTTTTGAGAAAACAGCACTCTTCTGCTCTCCTGTGTTTCCTATGGGGTCCAAACAGTGATCTTGCTCAGAACAAAAGAACTGTGCTTCCTACACACACGGGCCTTATCTAGTTCAATTCTGCTTAGGAAACTGACAAGAACAGTAGCTCCTCTTCAGTCCAATACACTGTACTTGCTGGGAACAGACGCGAGGGCTATTTGCACTGTGTATGGCAAAGGGAGCGCAATAGTGACTCTTCTTACCAGAAAACAACTCTTGCTCGTAGGACCAGAACCTGGATGTGATTCAACTCCATTTAGGATTGGGAAACAAACGCTAGCTCGCCTTACAAGAAACACACTCTGCTTTTGAGAAAAGAGCACTCTTCTACTCTACTGTGTTTCCTATAGGGCCAGAAGAGTGAGCTTGCTCAGAACAAAAGAACTGTGCTTCCTCCACACACGGGCCATATCTAGTTCAATTCTGCTTAGGAAACTGACAAGAACAGTAGATCCTCTTTAGTCCAATACACAGTACATGCTGGGTATAGAGGCCAGTGCTATTTGCACTGTGTATGGCAATGGGAGCACAATAGTGACTCTTCTTACCAGAAAACAACTCTTGCTCGTAGGACCAGAAACTACATGTGATTCAACTCCATTTAGGACTGGGAAACAAACGCTAGCTCGCCTTACAAGAAACACACTCTGCTTTTGAGAAAAGAGCACTCTTCTACTCTACTGTGTTTCCTATGGGGTCCAAACAGTGAGCTTGCTCAGAACAAAAGAACTGTGCTTCCTACACACACGGGCCATATCTAGTTCAATTCTGCTTAGGAAACTGACAAGAACAGTAGCTCCTCTTCAGTCCAATACACTGTACTTGCTGGGAACAGACGCGAGTGCTAATTGCACTGTGTATGGCAATGGGAGCACAATAGTGACTTTCCTTACCAGAAAACAACTCTTGCTCGTAGGAACGGAAACTGCATATGATTCAACTCCATTTATGACTGCGAAACAACCGCTAGCTCGCCTTACAAAAAACACACTCTGCTTTTGAGAATAGGGCACACATCTACTCTACTGTGTTTCCTATGGGGTCCAAACAGGGTGCTTGCTCAGAACACAAGAACTGTGCTTCCTACACACACGGGTCATATCCAGTTCAACTCTGCTTAGGAAACTGACAAGAACAGTAGCTCCTCTTCAGTCCAATACACTGTACTTGCTGGGAACAGACGCGAGGGCTATTTGCACTGTGTATGGCAAAGGAGCGCAATAGTGACTCTTCTTACCAGGAAACAACTCTTGCTCGTAAGACCAGAACCTGGATGTGATTCAACTCCATTTAGGATTGGGAAACAAACGCTTGCTCGCCTTACAAGAAACACACTCTGTTTTTGAGAAAAGAGCACTCTTCTACTCTATTGTGTTACCTATGGGATCCAAACAGTGAGCTTGCTCAGAACAAAAGAACTGTGCTTCCTACACACACGGGCCATATCTAGTTCAAATTTACTTAGGAAACTGACAAGAACTGTAGCTCCTCTTCAGTCCAATACACTGTACTTGCAGGGAAAAGACGCGAGTGCTATTTGCACTGTGTTTGGCAATGGGAGCGCAATTGTGACTTTATTTACCAGAAAACAACTCTTGCTCATAGGAACGGAAACTGCATGTGATTCAACTCCATTTAGGACTGGGAAACAAACTCTAGCTGGCCTTACAAGAAACACACTCTGCTTTGGAGGAAAGAGCACTCTTCTAATCTACTGTGTTTCCTATAGGGCCAGAACAGTGAGCTTTCTGAGTACAAAAGAACTGTGCTTCCTACACACATGGGCCATGTCTAGTTCAACTCTGCTTAGGAACCTGACAAAAACAGTAGATCCCCTTCAGTCCAATACACTGTACATGCTGAGAACAGAGGCCAGTGTTATTTGCCCTGTGTATGACAATGGGAGCACAATAGTGACTCTTATTACCAGAATATCTCTTGCTTGTAGGACCAGAAACTGCATGTGATTCAACTCCATTTAGGACTGGGAATCAAACGCTAGCTCGCCTTACAAGAAACACACTCTGCTTTTGAGAAAAGAGCACTCTTCTACTCCACTGTGTTTTCTATAGGGCCAGAACAGTGAGCTTGCTCAGAACAAAAGAACTGTGCTTCCTACACACAGGGGCCATATCTACTTCAACTCTGCTTAGGAAACTAACGAGAACAGTAGCTCCTCTTCATTCCAATACACTGTACTTTCTGGGAACAGACGCGAGTGCTATTTGCACTGTGTACAGCAATGGGAGCACAATAGTGACTCTTCCTACCAGAAAACACCTCTGGCTCTTAGGACCAGAAACTGCATGTGATTCAACTCCACTTAAGACTGGGAAACAAACGCTAGCTTGCCTTACAAGAAACAAGCTCTGCTTTTGAGAATAGGGCACACTTCTACTCTACTGTGTTTACTATGGGGTCCGAACAGTGAGCTTGCTCAGAACAAAAGAACTGTGCTTCCTACACACACGGGCCATATCTAGTTCAATTATGCTTAGGCAACTGACAAGAACCGAACAGTGAGCTTGCTCAGAACAAAAGAACTGTGCTTCCTACAAACACGGGCCATATCTAGTTCAATTATGCTTAGGCAACTGACAAGAACAGTAGATCCCCTTCAGTCCAATACACTGTACTTGCTGGGAACAGACTCCAGTGCTATTTGCACTGTGTATGACAATGGGAGCACAATAGTGACTCTTCTTACCAGAAAACAACTCTTGCTCGTAGGACCAGAAACTGCATGTGATTCAACTCCATTTAGGTCTGGGAAGCAAACGCTAGCTTGCCTTACAAGAAACACACTCTGCTTTTGAGAAAAGATGACTCTTCTACTCCTCTGTGTTTCCTATAGGGCCAGAACAGTGAGCTTGCTCAGAACAAAAGAAATGTGCTTCATACACACACGGGCCATATCTAGTTCAACTCTGCTTAGGAACCTAACAAGAACAGTAGATCCTCTTCAATCCAATACACTGTACATGCTGGGAACAAATGCCAGTGCTATTTGCCCTGTGTATGACAATGGGAGCGCAATACTGACTCTTCTTACCAGAAAAAATCTTGCTTGTAGGACCAGAAACTGCATGTGATTCAAGTCCATTTAGGACTGGAAAACAAACGCTAGCTCGACTTACAGGAAACACACTCTGCTTTTGAGAAAAGAGTACTCTTCTACTCTACTGTGTTTCCTATAGGGCCAGAACAGTGAGCTTGCTCAGAACAAAAGAACTGTGCTTCCTACACACAAGGGCCATATCTAGTTCAACTCTGCTTAGGAAACTGACGAGAACAGTAGCTCCTCTTCAGTCCAATACACTGTACTTGCTGGGAACAGATGCAAGTGCTATTTGCACAGTGTAAGGCAATGGGAGCACAATAGTGACTCTTCTTACCAGAAAACAACTCTTGCTCTTAATACCAGTAACTGCATGTGATTCAACTTCACTTAGGACTGGGAAAAAAACGCTAGCTCGCCTTACAAGAAACACACTCTGCTTTTGAGAAAAGAGCACTCTTCTACTCTACTGTGTTTTCTATGGGGTCTGAACAGTGAGCTTGCTCAGAACAAAAGAACTGTGCTTCCTATACACACCGGCCATATCTAGTTCAACACTGCTTAGGAAACTAACGAGAACAGTAGCTCCTCTTCATTCCAAAACACTGTACTTGTTGGGAACAGACGAGAGGGCTATTTTCACTGTGTAAAGCAATGGGAGCACAATAGTGACTCTTCCTACCAGAAAACACCTCTTGCTCGTAGGACCAGACTCTGCATGTTATTCAACTCCATTTAGGTCTGGGAAGCAAACGCTAGCTTGCCTTACAAGAAACACACTCTGCTTTTGAGAAAAGATGACTCTTCTAATCCTCTGTGTTTCCTATAGGGCCAGAACAGTGAGCTTGCTCAGAACAAAAGAAATGTGCTTCATACACACACGGGCCATATCTAGTTCAACTCTGCCTAGGAACCTAACAAGAACAGTAGATCCTCTTCAGTCCAATACACTGTACATGCTGGGAACAAATCCAGTGCTATTAGCCCTGTGTATGACAATGGGAGCACAATAGTGACTCTTCTTACCAGAAAAAACTCTTGCTTGTAGGACCAGAAACTGCATGTGATTCAAGTCCATTTAGGACTGGGAAACAAACGCTAGCTCGACTTACAAGAAACACACTCTGCTTTTGAGAAAAGAGTACTCTTCTACTCTACTGTGTTTCCTATAGGGCCAGAACAGTGAGCTAGCACAGAAAAAAAGAACTGTGCTTCCTAAACACACGTCACATATCTAGTTCAACTCTGCATCAGAAACTGACAAGAACAGTCCAATACACTGTACATGCTGGGAACAGACGCCAGTGCTATTTGCCCTGTGTATGACAATGGGAGCGCAATAGTGACTTTACTTACCAGAAAACAACTCTTGCTCGTAAGTCCAGAAACTGCATATGATTCAACTCCATTTAGGACTGGGAAACAAACGCTAGCTCGCCTTACAAGAAACAAACTCTGCTTTTGAGAAAAGAGCACTCTTCTACTCTACTGTGTTTCCTATGCGGTCTGAACAGTGAGCTTGCTCAGAACAAAAGAACTGTGCTTCCTATACACACGGGCCACATCTAGTTCAACTCTAATTAGGAAACTGACAAGAACAGTAGCTCCTCTTCAGTTCAATACACTGTACTTGATTGGAACAGACGCAAGTGTTATTTGTACTGTATATGGCAATGGGAGCACAATAGTGACTCTTCTTACCAAAATATAACTCTACTAGTAGGACCAGAAACTGCATGTGATTCAAATTCATTTAGGACTGGGAAACAAAAGCTAGCTCCCCTTACAACAAACACACTCTGCTTTTGAGAAAAGAGCACTGAGTTTCCTATGGGGTCCGCACAGTGAGCTAGCTCAGAACAAAAGAACTGTGCTTCCTATACACACGGGCCATATCTAGTTCAACTCTGCTTAGGAAACTGACAAGAACAGTAGCTCCTCTTCAGTCCAATACACTGTACTTGCTGGGAACAGACGTGAGTGCTATTTGTGCTGTGTATGGCAAAGGGAGCGCAATAGTGACTTTCCTTACCAGAAAACAACTCTTGCGCGTATGACCAAAAAGTGCATGTGATTAAACTCCATTTAGGGGTGGGAAACAAACGCTAGCTCACCTTACAAGAAACACACTCTGCTTTTGAGAAAAGAGCACTCTTCTACTCTACTGTGTTTCCTACAGGGCCAGAACAGTGAGCTTGCTCAGAACAAAAGAACTGTGCTTCCTACACACATGGCCATATCTAGTTCAATTCTGCTTAGGAAACTGACAAGAACAGTAGATCCTCTTCAGTCCAATACACTGTACATGCTGGGAACAAACTCCAGTGCTATTTGCCCTGTGTATGACAATGGGAGGGCAATAGTGACTCTTCTTACCAGAAAACAACTCTTGCTCGTAGGACCAAAAACTGCATGTCATTCAACTTCTTTTCGGACTGGGAAACAAACATTAGCTCGCCTTACAAGAAACACACTCTGCTTTTGAGAAAAGAGCACTCTTCTACTCTACTGTGTTTCCTGTGGTGTCCGAACAGTGAGCTCGCTCAGAACAAAAGAAATGTGCTTCCTATACACACGGGCCATATCTAGTTCAACTCTGCTTAGGAAACTGACAAGAACAGTATCTCTACTTCAGTCCAATACACTGTACTTGATTGGAACAGACGCAAGTGCTATTTGCACTGTGTATGGCAATGGGAGCACAATAGTGACTCTTCTTACCAAAAAACAACTCTACTCGTAGGACCAGAAACTGCGTGTGATTCAACTTCATTTACGACTGGTAAACAAAAGCTAGCTCGCCTTACAAGAAACACACTCTGCTTTTGAGAAAAGAGCACTCTTCTACTCTACTGTGTTTCCTATGGGGTCCAAACAGTGAGCTTGCTCAGAACAAATGAACTGTGCTTCCTACACACACGGGCCATATCTAGTTCAAGTCTGCTTAGGAACCTGACAAGAACAGTAGATCCTCTTCAGTCCAATACTCTGTACATGCTGGCAACAAATGCCAGTGCTATTTGCCCTGTGTATGACAATGGGATCGCAATAGTTACTCTTCTTACCAGAAAAAACTCTTGCCTGTAGGACCAGAAACTGCATGTGATTCAAATCCATTTAGGACTGGGAAACAAACGCTAGCTCGCCTTACAAGAAACACACTCTGCTTTTGAGAAAAGAGCACTCTTCTACTCTACTGTGTTTCCTATAGGGCCAGAACAGTGAGCTTGTTCAGAACTAAAGAACTGTGCTTCCTACACACACGGGCCATATCTAGTTCAACTCTGCATCGGAAACTGACAAGAACAGTTGATCCTCTTCAGTCCAATACACTGTACATGCTGGGAAAAGACTCCAGTGCTGTTTGCCCTGTGTATGACAATGCGAGCGCAATAGTGACTCTTCTTCCCAGAAAACAACTCTTGCTTGTAGGCCCAGAAACTGCATGTGATTCAACTCCATTTAGGTCTTGAAAGCAAACGCTATCTTGCTTACAACTAACACACTCTGCTTTTGAGAAAAGAGCAATGAGTTTCCTATGGGGTCCGAACAGTGAGCTTGCTCAGAACAAAAGAACTGTGCTTCCTATACACACGGGCCATATCTAGTTCAACTCTGCTTAGGAAACTGACAAGAACAGTAGCTCATCTTCAGTCTAATACACTGTACTTGCTGGGAACAGACGTGAGTGCTATTTGTGCTGTGTATGGCAAAGGGAGCACAATAGTGACTTTCCTTACCAGAAAACAACTCTTGCTCGTAGGACCAAAAACTGCATGTAATTAAACTCCATTTAGGGTTGGGAAACAAACGCTAGCTCACCTTACAAGAAACACACTCTGCTTTTGAGGAAAGAGCACTCTTCTACTCTTCTGTGTTTCCTATAGGGCCAGAACAGTGAGCTCGCTCAGAACAAAAGAAATGTGCTTCCTATACACACGGGCCATATCTAGTTCAACTCTGCTTAGGAAACTGACAAGAACAGTATCTCTACTTCAGTCCAATACACTGTACTTGATTGGAACAGACGCAAGTGCTATTTGCACTGTGTATGGCAATGGGAGCACAATAGTGACTCTTCTTACCAAAAAACAACTCTACTCGTAGGACCAGAAACTGCGTGTGATTCAACTTCATTTACGACTGGTAAACAAAAGCTAGCTCGCCTTACAAGAAACACACTCTGCTTTTGAGAAAAGAGCACTCTTCTACTCTACTGTGTTTCCTATGGGGTCCAAACAGTGAGCTTGCTCAGAACAAATGAACTGTGCTTCCTACACACACGGGCCATATCTAGTTCAAGTCTGCTTAGGAACCTGACAAGAACAGTAGATCCTCTTCAGTCCAATACTCTGTACATGCTGGCAACAAATGCCAGTGCTATTTGCCCTGTGTATGACAATGGGATCGCAATAGTTACTCTTCTTACCAGAAAAAACTCTTGCCTGTAGGACCAGAAACTGCATGTGATTCAAATCCATTTAGGACTGGGAAACAAACGCTAGCTCGCCTTACAAGAAACACACTCTGCTTTTGAGAAAAGAGCACTCTTCTACTCTACTGTGTTTCCTATAGGGCCAGAACAGTGAGCTTGTTCAGAACTAAAGAACTGTGCTTCCTACACACACGGGCCATATCTAGTTCAACTCTGCATCGGAAACTGACAAGAACAGTTGATCCTCTTCAGTCCAATACACTGTACATGCTGGGAAAAGACTCCAGTGCTGTTTGCCCTGTGTATGACAATGCGAGCGCAATAGTGACTCTTCTTCCCAGAAAACAACTCTTGCTTGTAGGCCCAGAAACTGCATGTGATTCAACTCCATTTAGGTCTTGAAAGCAAACGCTATCTTGCTTACAACTAACACACTCTGCTTTTGAGAAAAGAGCAATGAGTTTCCTATGGGGTCCGAACAGTGAGCTTGCTCAGAACAAAAGAACTGTGCTTCCTATACACACGGGCCATATCTAGTTCAACTCTGCTTAGGAAACTGACAAGAACAGTAGCTCATCTTCAGTCTAATACACTGTACTTGCTGGGAACAGACGTGAGTGCTATTTGTGCTGTGTATGGCAAAGGGAGCACAATAGTGACTTTCCTTACCAGAAAACAACTCTTGCTCGTAGGACCAAAAACTGCATGTAATTAAACTCCATTTAGGGTTGGGAAACAAACGCTAGCTCACCTTACAAGAAACACACTCTGCTTTTGAGGAAAGAGCACTCTTCTACTCTTCTGTGTTTCCTATAGGGCCAGAACAGTGAGCTTGCTCAGAACAAAAGAACTGTGCTTCCTATACACACGGGCCATATCTAGTTCAACTCTGCTCAGGAAACTGACAAGAACAGTATCTCCTCTTCATTCCAATACACTGTACTTGATTGGAACAGACGTAAGTGCTATTTGCACTGTGTATGGCAAAGGGAGTGCAATAGTGACTCTTCTTACCAAAAAACAACTCTACTCATAGGACCAGAAACTGCATGTGATTCAACTTCATTTATGACTGGGAAACCAAAGCTAGCTCGCCATACAAGAAACACACTCTGCTTTTGAGAAAAGAGTACTCTTCTACTCTACTGTGTTTCCTATGGGGTCTGAACAGTGAGCTTGCTCAGAACAAATGAACTGTGCTTCCTACACACACAGGCCATATCTATTTCAACTCTGCTTAGGAAACTGACCAGAACACTAGCTCCTCTTCAGTCCAATACACTGTACTTACTGGGGAAAAGATGCGAGTGCTATTTGCACTGTGTACGGCAATTGGAGCACAATAGTGTCTCTTCTTACAAGAAAACAACTCTTGCTCGTAGGACCAGAAACTGCATTTGATTCAATCCACTTAGGACTGTGAAACAAATGCTAGCTCGCCTTACAAGGAACACGCTCTGCTTTTGAGAATAGGGCACACATCTACTCTATTGTGTTTCCTATGGGGTCCAAACAGTGAGCTTGCTCAGAACAAAAGAACTGTGCTTCCTACACACACAGGTCACATCTAGTTCAACTCTGCTTAGGAAACTGACAAAAAAAGTAGCTCCTCTTCAGTCCAATACACTGTACTTGCTGGGAACAGACGCGAGGGCTATTTGCACTGTGTATGACAGTGGGAGCACAATAGTGACTCTTCTTACCAGAAAACAACTCTTGCTCGTAGGACCAGAAACTGCATGTGATTCAACTCCATTTAGGACTGGGAAAAAAACGCTAGCTCGCCTTACAAGAAACACACTCTGCTTTTGAGAAAAGAGCACTCTTCTACTCTACTGTGTTTTTTATGGGGTCCGAACAGTGAGCTTGCTGAGTACAAAAGAACTGTGCTTCCTACACACACGGGCCATATCTAGTTCAACTCTGCTTAGGAACCTGACAAGAACAGTAGATCCTCTTCAGTGCAATACTCTGTACATGCTGGGAACAAATGCCAGTGCTATTTGCCCTGTGTAAGACAATGGGAGCACAATAGTGACTCTTCTTACCTGAAAAAACTCTTGCTTGTAGGACCAGAAACTGCATGTGATTCAAATCCATTTAGGACTGGGAAACAAACGCTAACTCGCCTTACAAGAAACACACTCTGCTTGTGAGAATAGAGTACTCTTCTACTCTACTGTGTTTCCGATAGGGCCAGAACAGTGAGCTTGTTCAGAACAAAAGAACTGTGTTTCCTACACACACGGGCCATATCTAGTTCAACTCTGCATCGGAAACTGACAAGACAGTAGATCCTCTTCAGTCCAATACACTGTACTTGTTGGAAACGACACAAGTGCTATTTGCACTGTGTATGTCAATGGGAGCGCAATAGTGACTTTCCTTACCAGAAAACAACTCTTGCTCATAGGACCAAAAACTGCATGTGATTCAACTCCATTTAGGACTGGGAAACAAACGCTACCTTGCCTTACAAGAAACAAGCTCTGCTTTTGAGAAAAGGGCACACTTCTACTCTACTGTGTTTCCTATGTGGTCCGAACAGTGAGCTTGCTCAGAACAAAAGAACTGTGCTTCCTACAAACACGGGCCATATCTAGTTCAATTATGCTTAGGAAACTGAAAAGAACAGTAGATCCCCTTCAGTCCAATACACTGTACTTGCTGGAAACAGACGCCAGTGCTATTTGCACTGTGTATGACAATGCGAGTGCAATAGTGACTCTTCTTACCACAAAACAACTCTTGCTCCTAGGACCAGAAACTGCATGGGATTCAACTCCATTTAGGTCTGGGAATCAAACGCTAGCTCGCCTTACAAGAAACACACTCTGCTTTTGAGAAAAGAGCACTCTTCTACTCTACTGTGTTTCCTATGGGGTCCGAACAGTGAGCTTGCTGTGAACAAAAGAACTGTGCTTCCTACACACACTGGCCATATCTAGTTCAACTCTGCTTAGGAACCTGACTAGAACAGTAGCTCCTCTTCAGTCCAATACACTGTACATGCTGGGAACAGATACCAGTGCTATTTGCACTGTGTAAGACAATGGGAGCGCAATAGTGACTCTTCTAACCAGAAAACAACTCTTGCTCGTAGGACCAGAAACTGCATGTGTATTTCAACTCCATTAAAAACTGGGAAACAAATGGTAGCTCGCCTTACAAGAAACACACTCTGCTTTTGAGAAAAGAACACTCTTCTCTCTACTGTGTTTCCTATGGGGTTAGAACAGTGAGCTTGCTCAGAACAAAAGAACTGTGCTTCCTACACACACGGGGCTTATCTAATTCCACTCTGCTTAGGAAACTGACAAGAATAGTAGCTCCTCTTCAGTCAAATACACTGTAATTGATTGGAACAGATGCAAGTGTTATTTGCACTGTGTATGGCAATGGGAGCGCAATAGTGACTCTTCTTACCAAAAAATAACTCTACTCATAGGACCGGAAACTGCATGTGATTCAAATTCATTTAGGACTGGGAAACAGAAGCTAGCTCGCCTTACAAGAAACACACTCTGCTTTTGAGAAAAGAGCACTCATCTTCTCTACTATGTGTCCTATGGGTTCCGAACAGTGAGCTTGCTCAGAACAAAAGAACTGTGCTTCCTAAGCACACGGCCCATATCTAGTTCAACTCTGCTTAGGAAACTGACAAGAACAGTAGCTCCTCTTCAGTCCAATACACTGTACTTGCTGGGAACAGATGCGAGTGCTATTTGCACTGTGTTTGGCAATGGGAGCGCAATAGTGACTTTCGTTACCAGAAAACAACTCTTGCGCATAGGACCAAAAACTGCATGTGATTCAACTCCATTTAGGACTGGGAAACAAACGCTAGCTCACCTTACAAGAAACACACTCTGCTTTTGAGATAAGAGCACTCTTCTACTCTACTGTGTTTCCTATAGGGCCAGAACAGTGAGCTTGCTCAGAACAAAAGAACTGTGCTTCCTACATACACGGGCCATATCTAGTTCAACTCTGCTTAGGAAACTGACAAGAACAGTAGCTCCTCTTCAGTCCAATACACTGTACTTGCTGGGAACAGACGCCAGTGCTATTTGCACTGTGTACGGCAATGGGAGCACAATAGTGACTCTTCTTACCAGAAAACAACTCTGGCTCTGAGGACCAGAAACTGCATGTGATTCTACTCCACTTAGGACTGGGAAACAAACGCTAGCTTGCCTTACAAGAAACAAGCTCTGCTTTTGAGAAAAGGGCACACTTCTACTCTACTGTGTTTTCTATGGGGTCCGAACAGTGAGCTTGCTCAGAACAAAAGAACTGTGCTTCCTACACACACGGAACATATCTAGTTCAATTATGCGTAGGAAACTGACAAGAACAGTAGACCCCTTCAGTACAATACACTGTATTTGCTGGGAACAGACGCCAGTGCTATTTGCACTGTGTATGACAATGGGAGCGCACTAGTGACTCTTCTTACCACAAAACAACTCTTGCTCCTAGGACCAGAAACTGCATGGGATTCAACTCCATTTATGACTAGGAAACAAACGCTAGCTTGCCTTACAAGAAACACACTCTGCTTTTAAGAAAAGATGACTCTTCTACTCTACTGTGTTTCCTATAGGGCCAGAACAGTGAGCTTGCTCAGAACAATGAAATGTGCTTCATACACACACGGGCCATATCTAGATCAACTCTGCTTAGGAACCTGACAAGAACAGTAGATCCTCTTCAGTCCAATACTCTGTACATGCTGGGAACAAATGCCAGTGCTATTTGGCCTGTGTAAGACAATGGGAGCACAATAGTGACTCTTCTTACCAGAAAAAACTCCTGCTTGTAGGACCAGAAACTGCATGGGATTCAAATCCATTTAGGTCTGGGAAGCAAACGCTAGCTCGCCTTACAAGAAACACACTCTGCTTTTGTGAAAAGAGCACTCTTCTACTCTACTGTGTTTCCTATGGGGTCCGAACAGTGAGCTTGCTCAGAACAAAAGAACTGTGCTTCCTATACACACGGGCCATATCTAGTTCAACTCTGCTTAGGAAACTGACAAGAACAGTAGCTCCTCTTCAGTCCAATACACTGTACTTGATTGGAACAGACGCCAGTGCTATTTGTACTGTGTATGGCAATGGGAGCGCAATAGTGACTTTCCTTACCAGAAAACAACTCTTGCTCATAGGACCAAAAACTGCATGTGATTCAACTCCATTTAGGACTGGGAAACAAACGCTAGCTTGACTTACAAGAAACACACTCTGCTTTTGAGAAAAGAGCACTCTTCTACTCTACTGTGTTTCCTATAAAGCCAGAACGTTGAGCTTGCTCAGAACAAAAGAACTGTGATTCCTACACAAACGGCCATATCCAGTTCAATTCTTCTTAGGAAACGGACAAGAACAGTAGATCCTTTTCAGTCCAATACACGTACTTGCTGGGAACAGATGCGTTATCTATTTGCACTGTGTTTGGCAATGGGGGCACAATAGTGACTTTCCTTTCCAGAAAACAACTCTTGCGCGTAGGACCAAAAACTGCATGTGATTCAACTCCATTTAGGACTGGGAAACAAACGCTAGCTCGCCTTACATGATACACACTCTGCTTTTGAGTAAAGAGCACTCTTCTACTCTACTGTGTTTCCTATGTGGTCTGAACAGTGAGCTTGCTCAGAACAAAGGAACTGTGCTTCCTACACACACGGGCCTTATCTAGTACAACTCTGCTTAGGAAACTGACAAGAATAGTAGCTCCTCTTCAGTCCAATACACTGTAATTGATTGGAACAGACGCAAGTGTTATTTGCACTGTGTATGGCAATGGGAGCGCAGTAGTGACTCTTATTACCAAAAAATATCTCTACTCGTAGGACCGGAAACTGCATGTGATTCAAATTCATTTAGGACTGGGAAACAAAAGCTAGCTCGCCTTACAAGAAACACACTCTGCTTTTGAGAAAAGAGCACTCTTCTTCTCTACTATGTGTCCTATGGGTTCCGAACAGTGAGCTTGCTCAGAACAAAAGAACTGTGCTTCCTACGCACACGGCCCATATCTAGTTCAACTCTGCTTAGGAAACTGACAAGAACGTTAGCTCCTCTTCAGTCCAATACACTGTACTTGTTGGAAACGACACAAGTGCTATTTGCACTGTGTATGTCAATGGGAACGCAATAGTGACTTTCCTTACCAGAAAACGACTCTTGCTCATAGGACCAAAAACTGCATGTGATTCAACTCCATTTATGACTGGGAAACAAACGCTACCTCACCTTACAAGAAACAAGCTCTGCTTTTGAGAAAAGGGCACACTTCTACTCTACTGTGCTTCCTATGGGGTCTGAACAGTGAGCTTGCTCAGAACAAAAGAACTGTGCTTCCTACAAACATGGGCCATATCTAGTTCAACTATGCTTAGGAAACTGAAAAGAACAGTAGATCCCCTTCAGTCCAATACACTGTACTTGCTGGAAACAGACGCCAGTGCTATTTGCACTGTGTATGACAATGCGAGTGCAATAGTGACTCTTCTTACCACAAAACAACTCTTGCTCCTAGGACCAGAAACTGCATGGGATTCAACTCCATTTACGACTGGGAAACAAACGCTAGCTTGCCTTACAAGAAACACACTTTGCTTTTGAGAAAAGAGTACTCTTCTGCTCTACTGTTTTTCCTATAGGGCCAGAACAGTGAGCTTGCTCAGAACAAAAGAACTGTGCTTCCTACACACACGGGCCATATCTAGTTTAACTCTGCATCGGAAACTGACAAGAACAGTAGCTCCTCTTCAGTCCAATACACTGTACTTGATTGGAACAGACAAAAGTGCTATTTGTACTGTGTATGGCAATGGGAGCACAATAGTGACTCTTTTTCAAAAAATAACTCTACTCATAGGACCAGAAACTGCATGTGATTCAAATACATTTAGGACTGGGAAACAAACGCTAGCTCGCCTTACAAGAAACACTCTGCTTTTGAGAAAAGAGCACTCTTCTACTCTAATGTGTTTCCTATAGGGCTAGAACAGTGAGGTTGCTCAGAACAAAGGAACTGTGCTTCCTACACACACAGGCCATATCTAGTTCAACTCTGCAGAGGAAATTGACAAGAACAGTAGATCCTCTTCAGTCCAATACACTGTACAGGCTGGGAACAGACGCCAGTGCTATTTGCCCTGTGTATGACAATGCGAGCGCAATAGTGACTCTTCTTAACAGAAAACAACACTTGCTTGTAGGAACAGAAACTGCATGTGATTCAACTCCATTTAGGTCTGGGAAGCAAACGCTATCTCACCTTACAACTAACACACTCTGCTTTTGAGAAAAGAGCACTGAGTTTCCTCTGGGGTCCTCACAGTGAGCTTGCTCAGAACAAAAGAACTGTGCTTCCTACACACACGGGCCATATCTAGTTCAACTCTGCAGAGGAAACTGACAAGAACTGTAGATCCTCTTCAGTCCAATACACTGTACAGGTTGGGAACAGACGCCAGTGCTATTTGCCCTGTGTATGACAATGTGAGCGCAATAGTGACTCCTCTTAACAGAAAACAACTCTTGCTTGTAGGACCAGAAACTGCATGTGATTCAACTCCATTTTGGTCTGGGAAGCAAACGCTATCTCGCCTTACAAGAAACACACTCTGCTTTTGAGAAAAGAGCACTCTTCTACTCTACTGTGTTTCCTATAGGGCCAGAACAGTGAGCTTACTCAGGACAAAGAACTGTGCTTCCTACACACATGGCCGTATCTAGTTCAATTCTGCTTTGGAAACTGACAAGTACAGTAGATCCTCTTCAGTCCAATACACTGTACATGCTGGGAACAGACGCCAGTGCTATTTGCCCTGTGTATGACAATGGGAGCGCAATAGTGACTTTCCTTACCAGAAAACAACTCTTGCTCTTACGTTAAAAAATGCATGTGATTCAACTCCATTTAGGACTGGGAAACAAACACTATTTCGCCTTACAAGAAACACACTCTGCTTTTGAGAAAAGAGCACTCTTCTACTCTATTGTGTTTCCTATAGGGCCAGAAAGTGAGCTTGCTCAGAACAAAAGAACTGTGCTTCCTATACACACGGGCCATATCTAGTTCTACTCTGCTCAGGAAACTGACAAGAACAGTATCTCCTCTTCAGTACAATACACTGTACTTGATTGGAAAAGACGCAAGTGCTTTTTGCACTGTGTATGGCAATGGGAGTGCAAGAGTGACTCTTCTTACCAAAAAACAACTCTACTCGTATTACCAGAAACTGCATGTGATTCAACTTCATTTACGACTGGGAAACAAAAGCTAGCTCGCCTTACAAGAAACACACTCTTCTTTTGAGAAAAGAGTACTCTTCTACTCTACTGTGTTTCCTATGGGGTCCGAACAGTTAGCTTGCTCAGAACAAATGAACTGTGCTTCCTACACACACGGGCCATATCTAGTTCAAGTCTGCTTAGGAAACTGACAAGAACAGTAGCTCCTCTTTAATCCAATACACTGTACTTGCTGAGAGCAAACGCGAGTGCTGTTTGCACTGTGTATGGATGGCAATGGGAGTGCAATAGTGACTCTTCTTACCAGAAAACAACTCTTGCTCTTAGGACCAGAAACTGCATGTGATACAACTCCATTTATGACTGGAAAGCAAATGCTAGGTCGCCTTACACTAAACACACTCGGCTTTTGAGAAAAGAGCACTCTTCTACTCTACTGTGTTTCCTATGGGGTCCGAACAGCCAGCTTGCTGAGAACAACAGAACTGTGCTACCTACACACGGGCCATATCTAGTTCAACTCTTTTTAGGAACCTGACAAGAACAGTAGCTCCTCTTCAGTCCAATACACTGTACTTGCTGGGAACAGACGCGAGTGCTATTTGCACTGTGTTTGGCAATGGGAGCGCAATAGTGAATTTCCTTACCAGAAACTAACTCTTGCTCGTAGGAATGGAAACTGCATGTGATTCAACTCCATTTAAGACTGGGAAACAAACGCTAGCTTGCCTTACAAGAAACACTCTCTGCTTTTGAGGAAAGAGCACTCTTCTACTCTACTGTGTTTCCTATATGGCCAGAACAGTGAGCTTGCTGAGTACAAAAGAACTGTGCTTCCTACACACATGGGCCATATCTAGTTCAACTCTGCTTAGGAAGCTGACAAGAACAGTAGATCCTCTTCAGTCCAATACACTGTACATGCTGAGAACAGATGCCAGTGCTATTTGCCCTGTGTATGACAATGGGAGCGCAATAGTGCCTCTTATTACCAGAAAAAACTCTTGCTCGTAGGACCAGAAACTGCATGTGATTCAACTCCATTTAGGACTGGGAAACAAACGCTAGCTCGCCTTACAAGAACCACACTCTGCTTTTGAGAAAACAGCACTCTTCTACTCTACTGTGTTTCCTATAGGGCTAGAACAGTGAGGTTGCTCAGAACAAAAGAACTGTGCTTCCTACACACACGGGCCATATCTAGTTCAATTCTGCTTAGGAAACTGACAAGAACAGTAGATCCTCTTCAGTCAAATACACTGTACATGCTGGGTAGAGACGCCAGTGCTATTTGCACTGTGTATGGCAATGGGAGCGCAATAGTGACTCTTCTTACCAGAAAACAACTCTTGCTCATAGGACCAAAAACTGCATTTGATTCAACTCCATTTAGGACTGGGAAACAAACGGTAGCTCGCCTTACAAGAAACACACTCTGCTTTTGAGAAAAGAGCACTCTTCTACTCTAATGTGTTTTCTATGGGTTCCGAACAGTGAGCTTGCTGAGAACAAAGAACTGTGCTTCCTACACACACGGGCCATATCTAGTTCAACTCTGCTTAGGAAACTGACAAGAACAGTAGCTCCTCTTCAGTCCAATACACTGTACTTGCTGGGAACAGAAGAGAGGGCTATTTGCACTATGTATGTCAAAGGGAGCGCAATATTCACTCTTCTTACCAGAAAACAACTCTTGCTCGTAGGAACAAAAACTGCATTTGATTCAACTCCCTTTAGGACTGGGAAACAAACGCTAGCTCGCCTTACAAGAAACACACTCTGCTTTTGAGAAAAGAGCACTCTTCTACTCTACTGTGTTAACTATAGGGCCAGTACAGTGAGCTTGCTCAGAACTAAAGAACTGTGCTTCCTACACAAATGGCCATATCTACTTCAATTCTGCTTAGGAAACTGACAAGAACAGTAGCTCCTCTTCAGTCCAATACACTGTACTTGCTGGGAACAGATGCGTTATCTATTTGCACTGTGTTTGGTAATGGGAGCACAATAGTGACTTTCCTTACCAGAAAACAACTCTTGCGCGTAGGACCAAAAACTGCATGTGATTCAACTCCATTTAGGACTGGGAAACAAACGCTAGCTTGCCTTACAAGAAACACACTCTGCTTTTGAGAAAACAGCACTCTTCTACTCTACTGTATTTCCTATGGGGTCCCAACAGTGAGCTTGCTCAGAACAAAAGAACTGTACTTCCTGCACACATGGCCATATCTAGTTCAATTCTGCTTAGGAAACTGGCAAGAACAGTAGATCCTCTTCAGTCCAATACACTGTACATGCTGGGAAAAGACGCCAGTGTTATTTGCCCTGTGTATGCCAATGCGAGCACAATAGTGATAATTCTTAACAGAAAACAACTCTTGCTTTTAGGACCAGAAACTGCATGTGATTCAACTCCATTTAGGACTTGGAAACAAACACTAGCTCGCCTTACAAGAAACACACTCTGCTTTTGAGAAAAGAGCACTCTGCTACTCTACTGTGTTTCCTATAGGGCCAGAACAGTGAGCTTGCTCAGAACAAAAGAACTGTGCTTCCTACACACAAGAGCTATATCTAGTTCAACTCTGCGTAGGAAACTGACAAGAACAGTAGATTCTCTTCAGTCCAATACACTGTACATGCTGGGAAAAGACGCCAGTGCTATTTGCCCTGTGTATGACAATGCGAGCGCAATAGTGACTCTTCTTAACAGAAAACAACTCTTGCTTGTAGGAACAGAAACTGCATGTGATTCAACTCCATTTAGGTCTGGGAAGCAAACGCTATCTCACCTTACAACTAACACACTCTGCTTTTGAGAAAAGAGCACTGAGTTTCTTATGGGGTCCGCACAGTGAGCTTGCTCAGAACAAAAGAACTGTGCTTCCTACACACACGGGCCATATCTAGTTCAACTCTGCAGAGGAAACTGACAAAAAGAGTAGATCCTCTTCAGTCCAATACACTGTACAGGTTGGGAACAGACGCCAGTGCTATTTGCCCTGTGTATGACAATGTGAGCGCAATAGTGACTCCTCTTAACAGAAAACAACTCTTGCTTGTAGGACCAGAAACTGCATGTGATTCAACTCCATTTTGGTCTGGGAAGCAAACGCTATCTCGCCTTACAAGAAACACACTCTGCTTTTGAGAAAAGAGCACTCTTCTACTCTACTGTGTTTCCTATAGGGCCAGAACAGAGAGCTTGCTCAGAACAAAAGAACTGTGCTTCCTACACACATGGCCGTATCTAGTTCAATTCTGCTTAGGAAACTGACAAGAACAGTAGATCCTCTTCAGTCCAATACACTGTACATGCTGGGAACAGACGCCAGTGCTATTTGCCCTGTGTATGACAATGGGAGCGCAATAGTGACTTTCCTTACCAGAAAACAACTCTTGCTCTTACGTCCAGAAAATGCATGTGATTCAACTCCATTTAGGACTGGGAAAAAAACGCTATCTCGCCTTACAAGAAACACACTCTGCTTTTGAGAAAAGAGCATTCTTCTACTCTACTGTGTTTCTTATAGGGCCAGAAAGTGAGCTTGCTCAGAACAAAAGAACTGTGCTTCCTATACACATGGGCCATATCTAGTTCAACTCTGCTCAGGAAACTGACAAGAACAGTATCTCCTCTTCAGTCCAATACACTGTATTTGATTGGAAAAGACGCAAGTGCTATTTGCACTGTGTATGGCAATGGGAGCACAAGAGTGACTCTTCTTACCAAAAAACAACTCTACTCGTAGGACCAGAAACTGCATGTGATTCAACTTCATTTATGACTGGGAAACAAAAGCTAGCTCGCCTTACAAGAAACACACTCTGCTTTTGAGAAAAGAGTACTCTTCTACTCTACTGTGTTTCCTATGGGGTCCGAACTGTTAGCTTGCTCAGAACAAATGAACTGTGCTTCCTACACAAATGGCCATATCCAATTCAATTCTGCTTAGGAAACTGACAAGAACAGTAGCTCCTCTTCAGTCCAATACACTGTACTTGCTGGGAACAGATGCGTTTTCTATTTGCACTGTGTTTGGCAATGGGAGCACAATAGTGACTTTCCTTACCAGAAAACAACTCTTGCGCGTAGGACCAAAAACTGCATGTGATTCAACTCCATTTAGGACTGGGAAACAAACACTAGCTCGCCTTACAAGAAACACACTCTGCTTTTGAGAAAAGAGCACTCTTCTACTCTAATGTGTTTCCTATCGGGCCAGAACAGTGAGCTTGCTCAGAACAAAGGAACTGTGCTTCCTACACACACGGGCCATATCTAGTTCAAGTCTGCTTAGGAAACTGACAAGAACAGTATCTCCTCTTCAGTCCAATACACTGTACTTGATTGGAAAAGACGCAAGTGCTATTTGCACTGTGTATGGCAATGGGAGCACAATAGTGACTCATCTTACCAGAAAACAACTCTTGCTCGTAGGACCAAAAACTGCATTTGATTCAACTCCTTTAGGACTGGGAAACAAACGCTAGCTCGCCTTACAAGAAACATACTCTGCTTTTGAGAAAAGAGCACTCTTCTACTCTACTGTGTTTTCTATGGGGTCCGAACAGTGAGCTTGCTGAGAACAAAAGGACTGTGCTTCCTACACACACGGGCCATATCTAGTTCAACTCTGCTTAGGAAACTGACAAGAACAGTAGCTCCTCTTCAGTCCAATACACTGTACTTGCTGGGAACAGACGAGAGGGCTATTTGCACTATGTATGGCAAAGGGAGCGCAATAGTCACTCTTCTTACCAGAAAACAACTCTTGCTTGTAGGACCAAAAACTGCATTTGATTCAACTCCATTTAGGACTGGGAAACAAACGCTAGCTCGCCTTACAAGAAACACACTCTGCTTTTGACAAAAGAGCACTCTTCTACTCTACTGTGTTACCTATAGGGCCAGTACAGTGAGCTTGCTCAGAACAAAAGAACTGTGCTTCCTACACAAATGGCCATATCCAATTCAATTCTGCTTAGGAAACTGAGAAGAACAGTAGCTCCTCTTCAGTCCAATACACTGTACTTGCTGGGAACAGATGCGTTTTCTATTTGTACTGTGTTTGGCAATGGGAGCACAATAGTGACTTTCCTTACCAGAAAACAACTCTTGCGCGTAGGACCAAAAACTGCATGTGATTCAACTCCATTTAGGACTGGGAAACAAACGCTAGCTCGCCTTACAAGAAACACACTCTGCTTTTGAGAAAAGAGCACTCTTCTACTCTAATGTGTTTATTATAGGGCCAGAACAGTGAGCTTGCTCAGAATAAAGGAACTGTGCTTCCTACACACACGGGCCATATCTAGTTCAACTCTGCTTTGAAAACTGACGAGAACAGTAGCTCCTCTTCAGTCCAATACACTGTACTTGCTGGGAACAGATGCGAGTGCTATTTGCACTGTGTACGGCAATGGGAGCACAATAGTGACTCTTATTACCAGAAAACAACTCTTGCTCTTAGTACCAGTAACTGCATGTGATTCAACTCCATTTAGGACTGGGAAAAAAACACTAGCTCGACTTACAAGAAACACACTCTGCTTTTGAGAAAAGAGCACTCTTCTACTCTACTGTATTTCCTATGGGATCCGAACAGTTAGCTTGCTCAGAACAAAAGAACTGTACTTCCAGCACACATGGCCATATCTATTTCAATTCTGCTTAGGAAACTGACAAGAACAGTAGATCCTCTTCAGTCCAATACACTGTACATGCTGGGTACAGACGCCAGTGCTATTTGCCCTGTGTATGACAATGCGAGCGCAATAGTGACTCTTCTTAACAGAAAACAACTCTTGCTTGTAGGACCAGAAACTGCATGTGATTCAACTCCATTTAGGTCTGGGAAGCAAACGCTATCTCCCTTACAACTAACACACTCTGCTTTTGAGAAAAGAGCACTGAGTTTCCTATGGGGTCCGCACAGTAAGCTTGCTCAGAACAAATGAACTGTGCTTCCTACAGACACGGCCATATCTAGTTCAACTCTGCAGAGGAAACTGACAAGAACAGTAGATCCTCTTCAGTCCAATACACTGTACAGGCTGGGAACAGACGCCAGTGCTATTTGCCCTGTGTATGACAATGCGAGCGCAATAGTGACTCTTCTTACCAGAAAACAACTCTTGCTTGTAGGACCAGAAACTGCATGTGATTCAACTCCATTTAGGTCTGGGAAGCAAACGCTATCTCGCCTTACAAGAAACACACTCTGCTTTTGAGAAAAGAGCCCTCTTCTACTCTACTGTGTTTCCTATAGGGCCAGAACAGTGAGCTTGCTCAGAACAAAAGAACTGTGCTTCCTACACACATGGCCGTATCTAGTTCAATTCCGCTTACGCCTTACAAGAAACACACTCTGCTTTTGAGAAAAGAGCACTCTTCTACTCTACTGTGTTTCCTATAGGGCCAGAAAATGAGCTTGCTCAGAACAAAAGAACTGTGCTTCCTATACACACGGGCCATATCTAGTTCAACTCTGCTCAGGAAACTGACAAGAACAGTATCTCCTCTTCAGTCCAAGACACTGTACTTGATTGGAAAAGACGCAAGTGCTATTTGCACTGTGTATGGCAATGGGAGCACAAGAGTGACTCTTATTACCAAAAAACAACTCTACTCGTGGGACCAGAAACTGCATGTGATTCAACTTCATTTACGACTGGGAAACAAAAGCTAGCTCGCCTTACAAGAAACACACTCTGCTTTTGAGAAAAGAGTACTCTTCTACTCTACTGTGTTTCCTATGGGGTCTGAAAAGTGAGCTTGCTCAGAACAAATGAACTGTGCTTCCTACACACACGGGACATATCTAGTTCAAGTCTGCTTAGGAAACTGACAAGAACAGTGGCTCCTCTTCAATCCAATACACTGTACTTGCTGAGAGCAAACGCTAGTGCTATTTGCACTGTGTATGGCAATGGGAGCGCAATAGTGACTCTTCTTACCAGAAAACAACTCTTGCTCTTAGGACCAGAAACTGCATGTGATTCAACTCCATTTAGGACTGGGAAGCAAACGCTAGGTCGCCTTACACTAAACACACTCGGCTTTTGAGAAAAGAGCACTCTTCTACTCTACTGTGTTTCCTATGGGGTCCGAACAGTCAGCATGCTGAGAACAACAGAACTGTGCTTCCTACACACACAGGTCACATCTAGTTCAACTCTGCTTAGGAAACTGACAAGAACAGTAGCTCCTCTTCAGTCCAATACACTGTACTTGCTGGGAACAGAGGACAGTGCTATTTGCCCTGTGTATGACAAAGGGAGCGCAATAGTGACTCTTATTACCAGAAAAAACTCTTGCTCGTAGGACCAGAAACTGCATGTGATTCAACTCCATTTAGGACTGGGAAACAAACGCTAGCTCGCCTTACAAGAAACACACTCTGCTTTTGAGGAAACAGCACTCTTCTACTCTACTGTGTTTCCTATAGGGCCAGAACAGTGAGCTTGCTGAGTACAAAAGAACTGTGCTTCCTACACACATGGGCCATATCTAGTTCAACTCTGCTTAGGAACCTGACAAGAACAGTAGATCCTCTTCAGTCCAATACACTGTACATGCTGAGAACCGGGGCCATTGCTATTTGCCCTGTGTATGACAATGGGAGCACAATAGTGACTCTTATTACCAGAAAAAATTCTTGCTCGTAGGACCAGAAACTGCATGTGATTCAACTCCATTTAGGACTGGGAAACAAATGGTAGCTCGCCTTACAAGAAACACACTCTGCTTTTGAGAAAAGAGCACTCTTCTCTCTACTGTGTTTCCTATGGGGTTCAAACAGTGAGCTTGCTCAGAAAAAAAGAACTGTGTTTCCTACACACACGGGCCATATCTAGTTCAACTCTGCATCGGAAACTGACAAGAACAGTAGATCCTCTTCAGTCCAATACACTGTACATGCTGGGAACAGATACCAGTGCTATTTGCACTGTGTATGACAATGGGAGCGCAATAGTGACTCTTCTAACCAGAAAACAACTCTTGCTCGTAGGACCAGAAACTGCATGTGTATTTCAACTCCATTTAAAACTGGGAAACAAACGGTAGCTCGCCTTACAAGAAACACACTCTGCTTTTGAGAAAAGAACACTCTTCTCTCTACTGTGTTTCCTATGGGGTTAGAACAGTGAGCTTGCTCAGAACAAAAGAACTGTGCTTCCTACACACACGGGCCTTATCTAGTTCCACTCTGCTTAGGAAACTGACAAGAATAGTAGCTCCTCTTCAGTCCATTACACTGTAATTGATTGGAACAGACGCAAGTGTTATTTGCACTGTGTATGGCAATGGGAGCGCAATAGTGACTCTTCTTACCAAAAAATAACTCTACTCGTAGGACCGGAAACTGCATGTGATTCAAATTCATTTAGGACTGGGAAACAAAAGCTAGCTCGCCTTACAAGAAACACACTCTGCTTTTGAGAAAAGAGCACTCTTCTACTCTAATGTGTTTCCTATAGGGCCAGAACAGTGAGGTTGCTCAGAATAAAGGAACTGTGCTTCCTACACACACGGGCCATATCTAGTTCAACTCTGCAGAGGAAATTGACAAGAACAGTAGATCCTCTTCAGTCCAATACACTGTACAGGCTGGGAACAGACGCCAGTGCTATTTGCCCTGTGTATGACAATGCGAGTGCAATAGTGACTCTTCTTACCAGAAAACAACTCTTACTTGTAGGACCAGAAACTGCCTGTGATTCAACTCCATTTAGGTCTGGGAAGCAAACACTATCTCGCCTTACAAGAAACACACTCTGCTTTTGAGAAAAGAGCACTCTTCTACTCTACTGTGTTTCCTATAGGGCCAGAACAGTGAGCTTACTCAGAACAAAAGAACTGTGCTTCCTACACACATGGCCGTATCTAGTTCAATTCTGCTTTGGAAACTGACAAGAACAGTAGATCCTCTTCAGTCCAATACACTGTACATGCTGGGAACAGACGCCAGTGCTATTTGCCCTGTGTATGACAATGGGAGCGCAATAGTGACTTTCCTTACCAGAAAACAACTCTTGCTCTTACGTCCAAAAAATGCATGTGATTCAACTCCATTTAGGACTGGGAAACAAACACTATCTCGCCTTACAAGAAACACACTCTGCTTTTGAGAAAAGAGCACTCTTCTACTCTATTGTGTTTCCTATAGGGCCAGAAAGTGAGCTTGCTCAGAAATAAAGAACTGTGCTTCCTATACACACGGGCCATATCTAGTTCAACTCTGCTCAGGAAACTGACAAGAACAGTATCTCCTCTTCAGTCCAATACACTGTACTTGATTGGAAAAGACGCAAGTGCTATTTGCACTTTGTATGGCAATGGGAGCGCAATAGTGACTCTTCTTACCAGAAAACAACTCTTGCTCGTAGGACCAGAAACTGCATGTGATTCAACTCCATTTAGGACTGGGAAACAAACGCTAGCTCGCCTTACAAGAAACACTCTCTGCTTTTGAGAAAACAGCACTCTTCTACTCTACTGTGTTTCCTATGGGGTCCAAACAGTGAGCTTGCTCAGAACAAAAGAACTGTGCTTCCTACACACACGGGCCATATCTAGTTCAATTCTGCTTAGGAAACTGACAAGAACAGTAGCTCCTCTTCAGTCCAATACACTGTACTTGCTGGGAACAGACGCGAGAGCTATTTGCACTGTGTATGGCAAAGGGAGCGCAACAGTGACTTTTCTTACCAGAAAACAACTCTTGCTCGTAGGAACGGAAACTGCATGTGATTCAACTCCGTGTAGGACTGCGAAACAAACGCTAGCTTGCCTTACAAAAACACACTCTGCTTTTGAGGAAAGAGCACTCTTCTACTCTACTGTGTTTCCTATAGGGCCAGAACAGTGAGCTTGCTGAGTACAAAAGAACTGTGCTTCCTACACACATGGGCCATATCTATTTCAACTCTGCTTAGGAAAATGACAAGAACAGTAGCTCCTCTTCAGTCCAATACATTGTACTTGCTGGGAACAGACATGAGGGCTATTTGCACTGTGTATGGCAAAGGGAGCACAATAGTGACTCTTCTTACCAGAAAACAACTGTTGCTCGTAGGACCAGAAACTGCATGTGTATTTCAACTCCATTTATGACTGGGAAACAAACGCTAGCTCACCTTACAAGAAACACACTCTGCTTTTGAGAAAAATGCACTCTTCTACTCTACTGTGTTTTCTATGGGATTCGAAATGTGAGCTTGCTCAGAACAAAAGAACTGTGCTTCCTACACACACGGGCCATATCTAGTTCAATTCTGCTTAGGAAACTGACAAGAACAGTAGATCCTCTTCAGTCCAATACACTGTACATGTTGTGTACAGACGCCAGTGCTATTTGCACTGTGTATGGCAATGGGAGCACTATAGTGACTCTTCTTACCAGAAAACAACTCTTGCTCGTAGGACCAAAAACTGCATTTGATTCATCTCCATTTAGGACTGGGAAACAAACGGTAGCTCGCCTTACAAGAAACACACTCTGCTTTTGAGAAAAGAGCACTCTTCTCTCTTCTGTGTCTCCTATGGGGTTCGAACAGTGAGCTTGCTCAGAACAAAAGAACTGTGCTTCCTACACACACGGGCCTTATCTAGTTCAACTTTGCTTAGGAAACTGACATTAACAGTAGCTCCTCTTCAGACCAATACACTGTACTTGCTGGAAACTGACGCGAGTATTATTTGTACTATGTATGGCAATGGGAGCGCAATAGTGACTCTTCTTACCAGAAAACAACTCTTGCTGGTAGGATCAAAAACTGCATTTGATTCAACTCCATTTAGGACTGGGAAACAAACGCTAGCTCGCCTTACAAGAAACACACTCTGCTTTTGAGAAAAGAGCACTCTTCTACTCTACTGTGTTTTCTATAGGGCCAGAACAGTGAGCTTGCTGAGAACAAAAGAACTGTGCTTCCTACACACACGGGCCATATCTAGTTCAACTCTGCTTAGGAAACTGACAAGAACAGTAGCTCCTCTTCAGTCCAATACACTGTACTTGCTGGGAACAGACGAGAGGGCTATTTGTACTATGTATGGCAAAGGGAGCACAATAGTCACTCTTCTTACCAGAAAACAACTCTTGCTCGTAGGACCAAAAACTGCATGTGATTCAACTCCATTTAGGACTGGGAAACAAACGCTAGCTCGCCTTACAAGAAACACACTCTGCTTTTGAGAAAAGAGCACTCTTCTACTCTACTGTGTTTCCTATGGGGTCCGAAAAGTGAGCTTGCTCAGAACAAAAGAACTGTGCTTCCTACACACACGGGCCATATCTAGTTCAACTCTGCTTAGGAAACTGACAAGAACAGTATATCCTCTTCCGTCCAATACACTGTACATGCTGGGTACAGACGCCAGTGCTATTTGCACTGTGTATGGCAATGGGAGCGCAAGAGTGACTCTTCTTACCAGAAAACAACCCTTGCTCGTAGGACCAGAAACTCCATGTGATTCAACTCCATTTAGGACTGGGAAACAAACGCAAGCTCGCCTTACAAGAAACACACTCTGCTTTTGAGAAAAGAGCACTCTTCTACTCTACTGTGTTTCCTATGGGGTTCAAACAGTGAGCTTGCTCAGAACAAAAGAACTGTGCTTCCTACACACACGGGCCATATCTAGTTCAACTCTGCTTAGGAAACTGACAAGAACAGTAGCTCCTCTTCAGTCCAATACACTGTACTTGCTGGGAACAGAAGAGAGGGCTATTTGCACTATGTATGTCAAAGGGAGCGCAATATTCACTCTTCTTACCAGAAAACAACTCTTGCTCGTAGGAACAAAAACTGCATTTGATTCAACTCCCTTTAGGACTGGGAAACAAACGCTAGCTCGCCTTACAAGAAACACACTCTGCTTTTGAGAAAAGAGCACTCTTCTACTCTACTGTGTTAACTATAGGGCCAGTACAGTGAGCTTGCTCAGAACTAAAGAACTGTGCTTCCTACACAAATGGCCATATCTACTTCAATTCTGCTTAGGAAACTGACAAGAACAGTAGCTCCTCTTCAGTCCAATACACTGTACTTGCTGGGAACAGATGCGTTATCTATTTGCACTGTGTTTGGTAATGGGAGCACAATAGTGACTTTCCTTACCAGAAAACAACTCTTGCGCGTAGGACCAAAAACTGCATGTGATTCAACTCCATTTAGGACTGGGAAACAAACGCTAGCTTGCCTTACAAGAAACACACTCTGCTTTTGAGAAATCAGCACTCTTCTACTCTACTGTATTTCCTATGGGGTCCCAACAGTGAGCTTGCTCAGAACAAAAGAACTGTACTTCCTGCACACATGGCCATATCTAGTTCAATTCTGCTTAGGAAACTGGCAAGAACAGTAGATCCTCTTCAGTCCAATACACTGTACATGCTGGGAAAAGACGCCAGTGTTATTTGCCCTGTGTATGCCAATGCGAGCACAATAGTGATAATTCTTAACAGAAAACAACTCTTGCTTTTAGGACCAGAAACTGCATGTGATTCAACTCCATTTAGGACTTGGAAACAAACACTAGCTCGCCTTACAAGAAACACACTCTGCTTTTGAGAAAAGAGCACTCTGCTACTCTACTGTGTTTCCTATAGGGCCAGAACAGTGAGCTTGCTCAGAACAAAAGAACTGTGCTTCCTACACACAAGAGCTATATCTAGTTCAACTCTGCGTAGGAAACTGACAAGAACAGTAGATTCTCTTCAGTCCAATACACTGTACATGCTGGGAAAAGACGCCAGTGCTATTTGCCCTGTGTATGACAATGCGAGCGCCATAGTGACTCTTCTTAACAGAAAACAACTCTTGCTTGTAGGAACAGAAACTGCATGTGATTCAACTCCATTTAGGTCTGGGAAGCAAACGCTATCTCACCTTACAACTAACACACTCTGCTTTTGAGAAAAGAGCACTGAGTTTCTTATGGGGTCCGCACAGTGAGCTTGCTCAGAACAAAAGAACTGTGCTTCCTACACACACGGGCCATATCTAGTTCAACTCTGCAGAGGAAACTGACAAAAAGAGTAGATCCTCTTCAGTCCAATACACTGTACAGGTTGGGAACAGACGCCAGTGCTATTTGCCCTGTGTATGACAATGTGAGCGCAATAGTGACTCCTCTTAACAGAAAACAACTCTTGCTTGTAGGACCAGAAACTGCATGTGATTCAACTCCATTTTGGTCTGGGAAGCAAACGCTATCTCGCCTTACAAGAAACACACTCTGCTTTTGAGAAAAGAGCACTCTTCTACTCTACTGTGTTTCCTATAGGGCCAGAACAGAGAGCTTGCTCAGAACAAAAGAACTGTGCTTCCTACACACATGGCCGTATCTAGTTCAATTCTGCTTAGGAAACTGACAAGAACAGTAGATCCTCTTCAGTCCAATACACTGTACATGCTGGGAACAGACGCCAGTGCTATTTGCCCTGTGTATGACAATGGGAGCGCAATAGTGACTTTCCTTACCAGAAAACAACTCTTGCTCTTACGTCCAGAAAATGCATGTGATTCAACTCCATTTAGGACTGGGAAAAAAACGCTATCTCGCCTTACAAGAAACACACTCTGCTTTTGAGAAAAGAGCATTCTTCTACTCTACTGTGTTTCTTATAGGGCCAGAAAGTGAGCTTGCTCAGAACAAAAGAACTGTGCTTCCTATACACATGGGCCATATCTAGTTCAACTCTGCTCAGGAAACTGACAAGAACAGTATCTCCTCTTCAGTCCAATACACTGTATTTGATTGGAAAAGACGCAAGTGCTATTTGCACTGTGTATGGCAATGGGAGCACAAGAGTGACTCTTCTTACCAAAAAACAACTCTACTCGTAGGACCAGAAACTGCATGTGATTCAACTTCATTTATGACTGGGAAACAAAAGCTAGCTCGCCTTACAAGAAACACACTCTGCTTTTGAGAAAAGAGTACTCTTCTACTCTACTGTGTTTCCTATGGGGTCCGAACTGTTAGCTTGCTCAGAACAAATGAACTGTGCTTCCTACACAAATGGCCATATCCAATTCAATTCTGCTTAGGAAACTGACAAGAACAGTAGCTCCTCTTCAGTCCAATACACTGTACTTGCTGGGAACAGATGCGTTTTCTATTTGCACTGTGTTTGGCAATGGGAGCACAATAGTGACTTTCCTTACCAGAAAACAACTCTTGCGCGTAGGACCAAAAACTGCATGTGATTCAACTCCATTTAGGACTGGGAAACAAACACTAGCTCGCCTTACAAGAAACACACTCTGCTTTTGAGAAAAGAGCACTCTTCTACTCTAATGTGTTTCCTATCGGGCCAGAACAGTGAGCTTGCTCAGAACAAAGGAACTGTGCTTCCTACACACACGGGCCATATCTAGTTCAAGTCTGCTTAGGAAACTGACAAGAACAGTATCTCCTCTTCAGTCCAATACACTGTACTTGATTGGAAAAGACGCAAGTGCTATTTGCACTGTGTATGGCAATGGGAGCACAATAGTGACTCATCTTACCAGAAAACAACTCTTGCTCGTAGGACCAAAAACTGCATTTGATTCAACTCCTTTAGGACTGGGAAACAAACGCTAGCTCGCCTTACAAGAAACATACTCTGCTTTTGAGAAAAGAGCACTCTTCTACTCTACTGTGTTTTCTATGGGGTCCGAACAGTGAGCTTGCTGAGAACAAAAGGACTGTGCTTCCTACACACACGGGCCATATCTAGTTCAACTCTGCTTAGGAAACTGACAAGAACAGTAGCTCCTCTTCAGTCCAATACACTGTACTTGCTGGGAACAGACGAGAGGGCTATTTGCACTATGTATGTATGGCAAAGGGAGCGCAATAGTCACTCTTCTTACCAGAAAACAACTCTTGCTTGTAGGACCAAAAACTGCATTTGATTCAACTCCATTTAGGACTGGGAAACAAACGCTAGCTCGCCTTACAAGAAACACACTCTGCTTTTGACAAAAGAGCACTCTTCTACTCTACTGTGTTACCTATAGGGCCAGTACAGTGAGCTTGCTCAGAACAAAAGAACTGTGCTTCCTACACAAATGGCCATATCCAATTCAATTCTGCTTAGGAAACTGAGAAGAACAGTAGCTCCTCTTCAGTCCAATACACTGTACTTGCTGGGAACAGATGCGTTTTCTATTTGTACTGTGTTTGGCAATGGGAGCACAATAGTGACTTTCCTTACCAGAAAACAACTCTTGCGCGTAGGACCAAAAACTGCATGTGATTCAACTCCATTTAGGACTGGGAAACAAACGCTAGCTCGCCTTACAAGAAACACACTCTGCTTTTGAGAAAAGAGCACTCTTCTACTCTAATGTGTTTATTATAGGGCCAGAACAGTGAGCTTGCTCAGAATAAAGGAACTGTGCTTCCTACACACACGGGCCATATCTAGTTCAACTCTGCTTTGAAAACTGACGAGAACAGTAGCTCCTCTTCAGTCCAATACACTGTACTTGCTGGGAACAGATGCGAGTGCTATTTGCACTGTGTACGGCAATGGGAGCACAATAGTGACTCTTATTACCAGAAAACAACTCTTGCTCTTAGTACCAGTAACTGCATGTGATTCAACTCCATTTAGGACTGGGAAAAAAACACTAGCTCGACTTACAAGAAACACACTCTGCTTTTGAGAAAAGAGCACTCTTCTACTCTACTGTATTTCCTATGGGATCCGAACAGTTAGCTTGCTCAGAACAAAAGAACTGTACTTCCAGCACACATGGCCATATCTATTTCAATTCTGCTTAGGAAACTGACAAGAACAGTAGATCCTCTTCAGTCCAATACACTGTACATGCTGGGTACAGACGCCAGTGCTATTTGCCCTGTGTATGACAATGCGAGCGCAATAGTGACTCTTCTTAACAGAAAACAACTCTTGCTTGTAGGACCAGAAACTGCATGTGATTCAACTCCATTTAGGTCTGGGAAGCAAACGCTATCTCCCTTACAACTAACACACTCTGCTTTTGAGAAAAGAGCACTGAGTTTCCTATGGGGTCCGCACAGTAAGCTTGCTCAGAACAAATGAACTGTGCTTCCTACAGACACGGCCATATCTAGTTCAACTCTGCAGAGGAAACTGACAAGAACAGTAGATCCTCTTCAGTCCAATACACTGTACAGGCTGGGAACAGACGCCAGTGCTATTTGCCCTGTGTATGACAATGCGAGCGCAATAGTGACTCTTCTTACCAGAAAACAACTCTTGCTTGTAGGACCAGAAACTGCATGTGATTCAACTCCATTTAGGTCTGGGAAGCAAACGCTATCTCGCCTTACAAGAAACACACTCTGCTTTTGAGAAAAGAGCCCTCTTCTACTCTACTGTGTTTCCTATAGGGCCAGAACAGTGAGCTTGCTCAGAACAAAAGAACTGTGCTTCCTACACACATGGCCGTATCTAGTTCAATTCCGCTTACGCCTTACAAGAAACACACTCTGCTTTTGAGAAAAGAGCACTCTTCTACTCTACTGTGTTTCCTATAGGGCCAGAAAATGAGCTTGCTCAGAACAAAAGAACTGTGCTTCCTATACACACGGGCCATATCTAGTTCAACTCTGCTCAGGAAACTGACAAGAACAGTATCTCCTCTTCAGTCCAAGACACTGTACTTGATTGGAAAAGACGCAAGTGCTATTTGCACTGTGTATGGCAATGGGAGCACAAGAGTGACTCTTATTACCAAAAAACAACTCTACTCGTGGGACCAGAAACTGCATGTGATTCAACTTCATTTACGACTGGGAAACAAAAGCTAGCTCGCCTTACAAGAAACACACTCTGCTTTTGAGAAAAGAGTACTCTTCTACTCTACTGTGTTTCCTATGGGGTCTGAAAAGTGAGCTTGCTCAGAACAAATGAACTGTGCTTCCTACACACACGGGACATATCTAGTTCAAGTCTGCTTAGGAAACTGACAAGAACAGTGGCTCCTCTTCAATCCAATACACTGTACTTGCTGAGAGCAAACGCTAGTGCTATTTGCACTGTGTATGGCAATGGGAGCGCAATAGTGACTCTTCTTACCAGAAAACAACTCTTGCTCTTAGGACCAGAAACTGCATGTGATTCAACTCCATTTAGGACTGGGAAGCAAACGCTAGGTCGCCTTACACTAAACACACTCGGCTTTTGAGAAAAGAGCACTCTTCTACTCTACTGTGTTTCCTATGGGGTCCGAACAGTCAGCATGCTGAGAACAACAGAACTGTGCTTCCTACACACACAGGTCACATCTAGTTCAACTCTGCTTAGGAAACTGACAAGAACAGTAGCTCCTCTTCAGTCCAATACACTGTACTTGCTGGGAACAGAGGACAGTGCTATTTGCCCTGTGTATGACAAAGGGAGCGCAATAGTGACTCTTATTACCAGAAAAAACTCTTGCTCGTAGGACCAGAAACTGCATGTGATTCAACTCCATTTAGGACTGGGAAACAAACGCTAGCTCGCCTTACAAGAAACACACTCTGCTTTTGAGGAAACAGCACTCTTCTACTCTACTGTGTTTCCTATAGGGCCAGAACAGTGAGCTTGCTGAGTACAAAAGAACTGTGCTTCCTACACACATGGGCCATATCTAGTTCAACTCTGCTTAGGAACCTGACAAGAACAGTAGATCCTCTTCAGTCCAATACACTGTACATGCTGAGAACCGGGGCCATTGCTATTTGCCCTGTGTATGACAATGGGAGCACAATAGTGACTCTTATTACCAGAAAAAATTCTTGCTCGTAGGACCAGAAACTGCATGTGATTCAACTCCATTTAGGACTGGGAAACAAATGGTAGCTCGCCTTACAAGAAACACACTCTGCTTTTGAGAAAAGAGCACTCTTCTCTCTACTGTGTTTCCTATGGGGTTCAAACAGTGAGCTTGCTCAGAAAAAAAGAACTGTGTTTCCTACACACACGGGCCATATCTAGTTCAACTCTGCATCGGAAACTGACAAGAACAGTAGATCCTCTTCAGTCCAATACACTGTACATGCTGGGAACAGATACCAGTGCTATTTGCACTGTGTATGACAATGGGAGCGCAATAGTGACTCTTCTAACCAGAAAACAACTCTTGCTCGTAGGACCAGAAACTGCATGTGTATTTCAACTCCATTTAAAACTGGGAAACAAACGGTAGCTCGCCTTACAAGAAACACACTCTGCTTTTGAGAAAAGAACACTCTTCTCTCTACTGTGTTTCCTATGGGGTTAGAACAGTGAGCTTGCTCAGAACAAAAGAACTGTGCTTCCTACACACACGGGCCTTATCTAGTTCCACTCTGCTTAGGAAACTGACAAGAATAGTAGCTCCTCTTCAGTCCATTACACTGTAATTGATTGGAACAGACGCAAGTGTTATTTGCACTGTGTATGGCAATGGGAGCGCAATAGTGACTCTTCTTACCAAAAAATAACTCTACTCGTAGGACCGGAAACTGCATGTGATTCAAATTCATTTAGGACTGGGAAACAAAAGCTAGCTCGCCTTACAAGAAACACACTCTGCTTTTGAGAAAAGAGCACTCTTCTACTCTAATGTGTTTCCTATAGGGCCAGAACAGTGAGGTTGCTCAGAATAAAGGAACTGTGCTTCCTACACACACGGGCCATATCTAGTTCAACTCTGCAGAGGAAATTGACAAGAACAGTAGATCCTCTTCAGTCCAATACACTGTACAGGCTGGGAACAGACGCCAGTGCTATTTGCCCTGTGTATGACAATGCGAGTGCAATAGTGACTCTTCTTACCAGAAAACAACTCTTACTTGTAGGACCAGAAACTGCCTGTGATTCAACTCCATTTAGGTCTGGGAAGCAAACACTATCTCGCCTTACAAGAAACACACTCTGCTTTTGAGAAAAGAGCACTCTTCTACTCTACTGTGTTTCCTATAGGGCCAGAACAGTGAGCTTACTCAGAACAAAAGAACTGTGCTTCCTACACACATGGCCGTATCTAGTTCAATTCTGCTTTGGAAACTGACAAGAACAGTAGATCCTCTTCAGTCCAATACACTGTACATGCTGGGAACAGACGCCAGTGCTATTTGCCCTGTGTATGACAATGGGAGCGCAATAGTGACTTTCCTTACCAGAAAACAACTCTTGCTCTTACGTCCAAAAAATGCATGTGATTCAACTCCATTTAGGACTGGGAAACAAACACTATCTCGCCTTACAAGAAACACACTCTGCTTTTGAGAAAAGAGCACTCTTCTACTCTATTGTGTTTCCTATAGGGCCAGAAAGTGAGCTTGCTCAGAAATAAAGAACTGTGCTTCCTATACACACGGGCCATATCTAGTTCAACTCTGCTCAGGAAACTGACAAGAACAGTATCTCCTCTTCAGTCCAATACACTGTACTTGATTGGAAAAGACGCAAGTGCTATTTGCACTTTGTATGGCAATGGGAGCGCAATAGTGACTCTTCTTACCAGAAAACAACTCTTGCTCGTAGGACCAGAAACTGCATGTGATTCAACTCCATTTAGGACTGGGAAACAAACGCTAGCTTGCCTTACAAGAAACACTCTCTGCTTTTGAGAAAGGAGCACTCTTCTACTCTACTGTGTTTCCTATGGGGTCCAAACAGTGAGCTTGCTCAGAACAAAAGAACTGTGCTTCCTACACACACGGGCCATATCTAGTTCAATTCTGCTTAGGAAACTGACAAGAACAGTAGCTCCTCTTCAGTCCAATACACTGTACTTGCTGGGAACAGACGCGAGAGCTATTTGCACTGTGTATGGCAAAGGGAGCGCAACAGTGACTTTTCTTACCAGAAAACAACTCTTGCTCGTAGGAACGGAAACTGCATGTGATTCAACTCCGTGTAGGACTGCGAAACAAACGCTAGCTTGCCTTACAAAAACACACTCTGCTTTTGAGGAAAGAGCACTCTTCTACTCTACTGTGTTTCCTATAGGGCCAGAACAGTGAGCTTGCTGAGTACAAAAGAACTGTGCTTCCTACACACATGGGCCATATCTATTTCAACTCTGCTTAGGAAAATGACAAGAACAGTAGCTCCTCTTCAGTCCAATACATTGTACTTGCTGGGAACAGACATGAGGGCTATTTGCACTGTGTATGGCAAAGGGAGCACAATAGTGACTCTTCTTACCAGAAAACAACTGTTGCTCGTAGGACCAGAAACTGCATGTGTATTTCAACTCCATTTATGACTGGGAAACAAACGCTAGCTCACCTTACAAGAAACACACTCTGCTTTTGAGAAAAATGCACTCTTCTACTCTACTGTGTTTTCTATGGGATTCGAAATGTGAGCTTGCTCAGAACAAAAGAACTGTGCTTCCTACACACACGGGCCATATCTAGTTCAATTCTGCTTAGGAAACTGACAAGAACAGTAGATCCTCTTCAGTCCAATACACTGTACATGTTGTGTACAGACGCCAGTGCTATTTGCACTGTGTATGGCAATGGGAGCACTATAGTGACTCTTCTTACCAGAAAACAACTCTTGCTCGTAGGACCAAAAACTGCATTTGATTCATCTCCATTTAGGACTGGGAAACAAACGGTAGCTCGCCTTACAAGAAACACACTCTGCTTTTGAGAAAAGAGCACTCTTCTCTCTTCTGTGTCTCCTATGGGGTTCGAACAGTGAGCTTGCTCAGAACAAAAGAACTGTGCTTCCTACACACACGGGCCTTATCTAGTTCAACTTTGCTTAGGAAACTGACATTAACAGTAGCTCCTCTTCAGACCAATACACTGTACTTGCTGGAAACTGACGCGAGTATTATTTGTACTATGTATGGCAATGGGAGCGCAATAGTGACTCTTCTTACCAGAAAACAACTCTTGCTGGTAGGATCAAAAACTGCATTTGATTCAACTCCATTTAGGACTGGGAAACAAACGCTAGCTCGCCTTACAAGAAACACACTCTGCTTTTGAGAAAAGAGCACTCTTCTACTCTACTGTGTTTTCTATAGGGCCAGAACAGTGAGCTTGCTGAGAACAAAAGAACTGTGCTTCCTACACACACGGGCCATATCTAGTTCAACTCTGCTTAGGAAACTGACAAGAACAGTAGCTCCTCTTCAGTCCAATACACTGTACTTGCTGGGAACAGACGAGAGGGCTATTTGTACTATGTATGGCAAAGGGAGCACAATAGTCACTCTTCTTACCAGAAAACAACTCTTGCTCGTAGGACCAAAAACTGCATGTGATTCAACTCCATTTAGGACTGGGAAACAAACGCTAGCTCGCCTTACAAGAAACACACTCTGCTTTTGAGAAAAGAGCACTCTTCTACTCTACTGTGTTTCCTATGGGGTCCGAAAAGTGAGCTTGCTCAGAACAAAAGAACTGTGCTTCCTACACACACGGGCCATATCTAGTTCAACTCTGCTTAGGAAACTGACAAGAACAGTATATCCTCTTCCGTCCAATACACTGTACATGCTGGGTACAGACGCCAGTGCTATTTGCACTGTGTATGGCAATGGGAGCGCAAGAGTGACTCTTCTTACCAGAAAACAACCCTTGCTCGTAGGACCAGAAACTCCATGTGATTCAACTCCATTTAGGACTGGGAAACAAACGCAAGCTCGCCTTACAAGAAACACACTCTGCTTTTGAGAAAAGAGCACTCTTCTACTCTACTGTGTTTCCTATGGGGTTCAAACAGTGAGCTTGCTCAGAACAAAAGAACTGTGCTTCCTACACACACGGGCCATATCTAGTTCAATTCTGCTTAGGAAACTGACAAGAACAGAAGCTCCTCTTCAGTCCAATACACTGTACTTGCTGGGAAGAGACGCGAGGGTATTTGCACTGTGTATGGCAAAGGGAGTGCAATAGTGACTCTTCTTACGAGAAAACAACTCTTTCTCGTAGGACCAGAAACTGCATGTGAATTTCATCTCCATTTAGAACTGGGAAACAAACGCTATCTCGCCTTACAAGCAACACACTCTGCTTTTGAGAAAAGAGCACTCTTCTCTCTACTGTGTTTCCTATGGGGTTCGAAATGTGAGCTTGCTCAGAACAAAAGAACTGTGCTTCCTACACACACGGGCTATATCATGTTCAATTCTGCTTAGGAAACTGACAAGAACAGTAGAACCTCTTCAGTACAATAGACTGTACATGCTAGGAACAGACGCCAGTGCTATTTGCCCTGTGTGTGACAATGGGAGCACTGTAGTGACACTTCTTACCAGAAAACAACTCTTGCTCGTAGGACCAGAAACTGCATGTGATTCAACTCCATTTAGGACTGGGAAACAAAAGCTAGCTTGCTTACAAGAAACACACTCTGCTTTTGAGAAAAGAGCACTCTTCTACTCTACGGTGTTTCCTATGGGGTCCGAACAGTGAGCTTGCTCAGAACAAAAGAACTGTGCTTCCTACACACACGGGCCATATCTAGTTCAACTCTGCTTAGGAAACTGAAAAGAACAGTAGATCCTCTTCATTCCAATACGCTGTACATGCTGGGTACAGACGCCAGTGCTATTTGCACTGTGTATGGCAATGGGAGCGCAATAGTGACTCTTCTTACCAGAAAACAACTCTTGCTCGTAGGACCAGAAACTGCATGTGATTCAACTCCATTTAGGACTGGGAAACAAACGCTAGCTCGCCTTACAAGAAAAACTCTCTGCTTTTAAGAAAAGAGCACTCTTCTACTCTACTGTGTTTCCTATGGGGTCCAAACAGTGAGCTTGCTCAGAACAAAAGAACGGTGCTTCCTACACACACGGGCCATATCTAGTTCAATTCTGCTTAGGAAACTGACAAGAACAGTAGCTCCTCTTCAGTACAATACACTGTACTTGCTGGGAACAGACGCGAGAGCTATTTGCACTGTGTATGGCAATGGGAGCACAACAGTGACTTTTCTTACCAGAAAACAACTCTTGCTCGTAGGAAGGGAAACTGCATGTGATTCAACTCCGTTTAGGACTGCGAAACAAACGCTAGCTCGCCTTACAAAAACACACTCTGCTTTTGAGGAAAGAGCACTCTTCTACTCTAGTGTGTTTCCTAAAGGGCCAGAACAGTGAGCTTGCTGAGTACAAAAGAACTGTGCTTCCTACACACATGGGCCATATCTAGTTCAACTCTGCTTAGGAAAATGACAAGAACAGTAGCTCCTCTTCAGTCCAATACACTGTACTTGCTGGGAACAGACATGAGGGCTATTTGCACTGTGTACGGCAAAGGGAGCGCAATAGTGACTCTTCTTACCAGAAAACAACTCTTGCTCGTAGGACCAGAAACTGCATGTGTATTTCAACTCCATTTAGGACTTGAAAACAAACGCTAGCTCACCTTACAAGAAACACACTCTGCTTTTGAGAAAAATGCACTCTTCTACTCTACTGTGTTTTCTATGGGGTTCGAAATGTGAGCTTGCTCAGAACAAAAGAACTGTGCCTCCTACACACACGAGCCATATCTTGTTCAATTCTGCTTAGGAAACTGACAAGAACAGTAGCTCCTCTTCAGTCCAATACACTGTACATGCTGGGTACAGACGACAGAGCTATTTGCACTGTGTATGGCAATGGGAGTGCAATAGTGACTCTTCTTACCAGAAAACAACTCTTGCTCGTAGGACCAGAAACTGCATGTGATTCAACTCCATTTAGGACTGGGAAACAAACGCTAGCTCGCCTTACAAGAAACACACTCTGCTTTTGAGAAAAGAGCACTCTTCTACTCTACTGTGTTTCCTATGGGGTCCGAACAGTGAGCTTGCTGAGAACAAAAGAAATGTGCTTCCTACACACCTGGGCCATATCTAGTTCAACTCTGCTTAGGAAACTGACAAGAACAGTAGCTCCTCTTCAGTCCAATACACTGTACTTGCTGGGAACAGACGCGAGAGCTATTTGCACTGTGTATGGAAATGGGAGCACAATAGTGACTTTCCTTACCAGAAAACAACTCTTGCTCATAGAAACAAAAACTGCATGTGATTCAACTCCATTTAGGACTGGGAAACAAATGCTAGCTCGCCTTACAAGAAACACACTCTGCTTTTGAGAAAAGAGCACTCTTCTACTCCACTGTGTTTCCTACAGGGCTAGAACAGTGAGCTTGCTCAGAACAAAAGAACTGTGCTTCCTACACCCGCGGGCCATATCTAGTTTAATTCTGCTTAGGAAACTGACAAGAACAGTAGATCCTCTTCAGTCCAATACACTGTACATGCTGGGTACAGACGACAGTGCTATTTGCACTGTGTATGGCAATGGGAGTGCAATAGTGACTCTTCTTACCAGAAAACAACTCTTGCTCGTAGGACCAGAAACTGCATGTGATACAACTCCATTTAGGACTGGGAAACGAACGTTAGCTCGCCTTACAAGAAACACACTCTGCTTTTGAGAAAAGAGCACTCTTCTACTCTACTGTGTTTTTTATGGGGTCCGAACAGTGAGCTTGCTGAGTACAAAAGAACTGTGCTTCCTACACACACGGGCCATATCTAGTTCAACTCTGCTTAGGAACCTGACAAGAACAGTAGATCCTCTTCAGTGCAATACTCTGTACATGCTGGGAACAAATGCCAGTGCTATTTGCCCTGTGTAAGACAATGGGAGCACAATAGTGACTCTTCTTACCTGAAAAAACTCTTGCTTGTAGGACCAGAAACTGCATGTGATTCAAATCCATTTAGGACTGGGAAACAAACGCTAACTCGCCTTACAAGAAACACACTCTGCTTGTGAGAATAGAGTACTCTTCTACTCTACTGTGTTTCCGATAGGGCCAGAACAGTGAGCTTGTTCAGAACAAAAGAACTGTGTTTCCTACACACACGGGCCATATCTAGTTCAACTCTGCATCGGAAACTGACAAGACAGTAGATCCTCTTCAGTCCAATACACTGTACTTGTTGGAAACGACACAAGTGCTATTTGCACTGTGTATGTCAATGGGAGCGCAATAGTGACTTTCCTTACCAGAAAACAACTCTTGCTCATAGGACCAAAAACTGCATGTGATTCAACTCCATTTAGGACTGGGAAACAAACGCTTCCTTGCCTTACAAGAAACAAGCTCTGCTTTTGAGAAAAGGGCACACTTCTACTCTACTGTGTTTCCTATGGGGTCCGAACAGTGAGCTTGCTCAGAACAAAAGAACTGTGCTTCCTACAAACACGGGCCATATCTAGTTCAATTATGCTTAGGAAACTGAAAAGAACAGTAGATCCCCTTCAGTCCAATACACTGTACTTGCTGGAAACAGACGCCAGTGCTATTTGCACTGTGTATGACAATGCGAGTGCAATAGTGACTCTTCTTACCACAAAACAACTCTTGCTCCTAGGACCAGAAACTGCATGGGATTCAACTCCATTTAGGTCTGGGAATCAAACGCTAGCTCGCCTTACAAGAAACACACTCTGCTTTTGAGAAAAGAGCACTCTTCTACTCTACTGTGTTTCCTATGGGGTCCGAACAGTGAGATTGCTGTGAACAAAAGAACTGTGCTTCCTACACACACTGGCCATATCTAGTTCAACTCTGCTTAGGAACCTGACTAGAACAGTAGCTCCTCTTCAGTCCAATACACTGTACATGCTGGGAACAGATACCAGTGCTATTTGCACTGTGTAAGACAATGGGAGCGCAATAGTGACTCTTCTAACCAGAAAACAACTCTTGCTCGTAGGACCAGAAACTGCATGTGTATTTCAACTCCATTAAAAACTGGGAAACAAACGGTAGCTCGCCTTACAAGAAACACACTCTGCTTTTGAGAAAAGAACACTCTTCTCTCTACTGTGTTTCCTATGGGGTTAGAACAGTGAGCTTGCTCAGAACAAAAGAACTGTGCTTCCTACACACACGGGGCTTATCTAATTCCACTCTGCTTAGGAAACTGACAAGAATAGTAGCTCCTCTTCAGTCAAATACACTGTAATTGATTGGAACAGATGCAAGTGTTATTTGCACTGTGTATGGCAATGGGAGCGCAATAGTGACTCTTCTTACCAAAAAATAACTCTACTCATAGGACCGGAAACTGCATGTGATTCAAATTCATTTAGGACTGGGAAACAGAAGCTAGCTCGCCTTACAAGAAACACACTCTGCTTTTGAGAAAAGAGCACTCATCTTCTCTACTATGTGTCCTATGGGTTCCGAACAGTGAGCTTGCTCAGAACAAAAGAACTGTGCTTCCTAAGCACACGGCCCATATCTAGTTCAACTCTGCTTAGGAAACTGACAAGAACAGTAGCTCCTCTTCAGTCCAATACACTGTACTTGCTGGGAACAGATGCGAGTGCTATTTGCACTGTGTTTGGCAATGGGAGCGCAATAGTGACTTTCGTTACCAGAAAACAACTCTTGCGCATAGGACCAAAAACTGCATGTGATTCAACTCCATTTAGGACTGGGAAACAAACGCTAGCTCACCTTACAAGAAACACACTCTGCTTTTGAGATAAGAGCACTCTTCTACTCTACTGTGTTTCCTATAGGGCCAGAACAGTGAGCTTGCTCAGAACAAAAGAACTGTGCTTCCTACATACACGGGCCATATCTAGTTCAACTCTGCTTAGGAAACTGACAAGAACAGTAGCTCCTCTTCAGTCCAATACACTGTACTTGCTGGGAACAGACGCCAGTGCTATTTGCACTGTGTACGGCAATGGGAGCACAATAGTGACTCTTCTTACCAGAAAACAACTCTGGCTCTGAGGACCAGAAACTGCATGTGATTCTACTCCACTTAGGACTGGGAAACAAACGCTAGCTTGCCTTACAAGAAACAAGCTCTGCTTTTGAGAAAAGGGCACACTTCTACTCTACTGTGTTTTCTATGGGGTCCGAACAGTGAGCTTGCTCAGAACAAAAGAACTGTGCTTCCTACACACACGGAACATATCTAGTTCAATTATGCGTAGGAAACTGACAAGAACAGTAGACCCCTTCAGTACAATACACTGTATTTGCTGGGAACAGACGCCAGTGCTATTGGCACTGTGTATGACAATGGGAGCGCACTAGTGACTCTTCTTACCACAAAACAACTCTTGCTCCTAGGACCAGAAACTGCATGGGATTCAACTCCATTTATGACTAGGAAACAAACGCTAGCTTGCCTTACAAGAAACACACTCTGCTTTTAAGAAAAGATGACTCTTCTACTCTACTGTGTTTCCTATAGGGCCAGAACAGTGAGCTTGCTCAGAACAATGAAATGTGCTTCATACACACACGGGCCATATCTAGATCAACTCTGCTTAGGAACCTGACAAGAACAGTAGATCCTCTTCAGTCCAATACTCTGTACATGCTGGGAACAAATGCCAGTGCTATTTGGCCTGTGTAAGACAATGGGAGCACAATAGTGACTCTTCTTACCAGAAAAAACTCCTGCTTGTAGGACCAGAAACTGCATGGGATTCAAATCCATTTAGGTCTGGGAAGCAAACGCTAGCTCGCCTTACAAGAAACACACTCTGCTTTTGTGAAAAGAGCACTCTTCTACTCTACTGTGTTTCCTATGGGGTCCGAACAGTGAGCTTGCTCAGAACAAAAGAACTGTGCTTCCTATACACACGGGCCATATCTAGTTCAACTCTGCTTAGGAAACTGACAAGAACAGTAGCTCCTCTTCAGTCCAATACACTGTACTTGATTGGAACAGACGCCAGTGCTATTTGTACTGTGTATGGCAATGGGAGCGCAATAGTGACTTTCCTTACCAGAAAACAACTCTTGCTCATAGGACCAAAAACTGCATGTGATTCAACTCCATTTAGGACTGGGAAACAAACGCTAGCTTGACTTACAAGAAACACACTCTGCTTTTGAGAAAAGAGCACTCTTCTACTCTACTGTGTTTCCTATAAAGCCAGAACGTTGAGCTTGCTCAGAACAAAAGAACTGTGCTTCCTACACAAACGGCCATATCCAGTTCAATTCTTCTTAGGAAACGGACAAGAACAGTAGATCCTTTTCAGTCCAATACACGTACTTGCTGGGAACAGATGCGTTATCTATTTGCACTGTGTTTGGCAATGGGAGCACAATAGTGACTTTCCTTTCCAGAAAACAACTCTTGCGCGTAGGACCAAAAACTGCATGTGATTCAACTCCATTTAGGACTGGGAAACAAACGCTAGCTCGCCTTACATGAAACACACTCTGCTTTTGAGTAAAGAGCACTCTTCTACTCTACTGTGTTTCCTATGTGGTCTGAACAGTGAGCTTGCTCAGAACAAAGGAACTGTGCTTCCTACACACACGGGCCTTATCTAGTACAACTCTGCTTAGGAAACTGACAAGAATAGTAGCTCCTCTTCAGTCCAATACACTGTAATTGATTGGAACAGACGCAAGTGTTATTTGCACTGTGTATGGCAATGGGAGCGCAGTAGTGACTCTTATTACCAAAAAATATCTCTACTCGTAGGACCGGAAACTGCATGTGATTCAAATTCATTTAGGACTGGGAAACAAAAGCTAGCTCGCCTTACAAGAAACACACTCTGCTTTTGAGAAAAGAGCACTCTTCTTCTCTACTATGTGTCCTATGGGTTCCGAACAGTGAGCTTGCTCAGAACAAAAGAACTGTGCTTCCTACGCACACGGCCCATATCTAGTTCAACTCTGCTTAGGAAACTGACAAGAACGTTAGCTCCTCTTCAGTCCAATACACTGTACTTGTTGGAAACGACACAAGTGCTATTTGCACTGTGTATGTCAATGGGAACGCAATAGTGACTTTCCTTACCAGAAAACGACTCTTGCTCATAGGACCAAAAACTGCATGTGATTCAACTCCATTTACGACTGGGAAACAAACGCTACCTCACCTTACAAGAAACAAGCTCTGCTTTTGAGAAAAGGGCACACTTCTACTCTACTGTGCTTCCTATGGGGTCTGAACAGTGAGCTTGCTCAGAACAAAAGAACTGTGCTTCCTACAAACATGGGCCATATCTAGTTCAACTATGCTTAGGAAACTGAAAAGAACAGTAGATCCCCTTCAGTCCAATACACTGTACTTGCTGGAAACAGACGCCAGTGCTATTTGCACTGTGTATGACAATGCGAGTGCAATAGTGACTCTTCTTACCACAAAACAACTCTTGCTCCTAGGACCAGAAACTGCATGGGATTCAACTCCATTTACGACTGGGAAACAAACGCTAGCTTGCCTTACAAGAAACACACTTTGCTTTTGAGAAAAGAGTACTCTTCTGCTCTACTGTTTTTCCTATAGGGCCAGAACAGTGAGCTTGCTCAGAACAAAAGAACTGTGCTTCCTACACACACGGGCCATATCTAGTTTAACTCTGCATCGGAAACTGACAAGAACAGTAGCTCCTCTTCAGTCCAATACACTGTACTTGATTGGAACAGACAAAAGTGCTATTTGTACTGTGTATGGCAATGGGAGCACAATAGTGACTCTTTTTACCAAAAAATAACTCTACTCATAGGACCAGAAACTGCATGTGATTCAAATACATTTAGGACTGGGAAACAAACGCTAGCTCGCCTTACAAGAAACACTCTGCTTTTGAGAAAAGAGCACTCTTCTACTCTAATGTGTTTCCTATAGGGCTAGAACAGTGAGGTTGCTCAGAACAAAGGAACTGTGCTTCCTACACACACAGGCCATATCTAGTTCAACTCTGCAGAGGAAATTGACAAGAACAGTAGATCCTCTTCAGTCCAATACACTGTACAGGCTGGGAACAGACGCCAGTGCTATTTGCCCTGTGTATGACAATGCGAGCGCAATAGTGACTCTTCTTAACAGAAAACAACTCTTGCTTGTAGGAACAGAAACTGCATGTGATTCAACTCCATTTAGGTCTGGGAAGCAAACGCTATCTCACCTTACAACTAACACACTCTGCTTTTGAGAAAAGAGCACTGAGTTTCCTCTGGGGTCCTCACAGTGAGCTTGCTCAGAACAAAAGAACTGTGCTTCCTACACACACGGGCCATATCTAGTTCAACTCTGCAGAGGAAACTGACAAGAACTGTAGATCCTCTTCAGTCCAATACACTGTACAGGTTGGGAACAGACGCCAGTGCTATTTGCCCTGTGTATGACAATGTGAGCGCAATAGTGACTCCTCTTAACAGAAAACAACTCTTGCTTGTAGGACCAGAAACTGCATGTGATTCAACTCCATTTTGGTCTGGGAAGCAAACGCTATCTCGCCTTACAAGAAACACACTCTGCTTTTGAGAAAAGAGCACTCTTCTACTCTACTGTGTTTCCTATAGGGCCAGAACAGTGAGCTTACTCAGGACAAAGAACTGTGCTTCCTACACACATGGCCGTATCTAGTTCAATTCTGCTTTGGAAACTGACAAGTACAGTAGATCCTCTTCAGTCCAATACACTGTACATGCTGGGAACAGACGCCAGTGCTATTTGCCCTGTGTATGACAATGGGTGCGCAATAGTGACTTTCCTTACCAGAAAACAACTCTTGCTCTTACGTTAAAAAATGCATGTGATTCAACTCCATTTAGGACTGGGAAACAAACACTATTTCGCCTTACAAGAAACACACTCTGCTTTTGAGAAAAGAGCACTCTTCTACTCTATTGTGTTTCCTATAGGGCCAGAAAGTGAGCTTGCTCAGAACAAAAGAACTGTGCTTCCTATACACACGGGCCATATCTAGTTCTACTCTGCTCAGGAAACTGACAAGAACAGTATCTCCTCTTCAGTACAATACACTGTACTTGATTGGAAAAGACGCAAGTGCTTTTTGCACTGTGTATGGCAATGGGAGTGCAAGAGTGACTCTTCTTACCAAAAAACAACTCTACTCGTATTACCAGAAACTGCATGTGATTCAACTTCATTTACGACTGGGAAACAAAAGCTAGCTCGCCTTACAAGAAACACACTCTTCTTTTGAGAAAAGAGTACTCTTCTACTCTACTGTGTTTCCTATGGGGTCCGAACAGTTAGCTTGCTCAGAACAAATGAACTGTGCTTCCTACACACACGGGCCATATCTAGTTCAAGTCTGCTTAGGAAACTGACAAGAACAGTAGCTCCTCTTTAATCCAATACACTGTACTTGCTGAGAGCAAACGCGAGTGCTGTTTGCACTGTGTATGGATGGCAATGGGAGTGCAATAGTGACTCTTCTTACCAGAAAACAACTCTTGCTCTTAGGACCAGAAACTGCATGTGATACAACTCCATTTATGACTGGAAAGCAAATGCTAGGTCGCCTTACACTAAACACACTCGGCTTTTGAGAAAAGAGCACTCTTCTACTCTACTTTGTTTCCTATGGGGTCCGAACAGCCAGCTTGCTGAGAACAACAGAACTGTGCTACCTACACACGGGCCATATCTAGTTCAACTCTTTTTAGGAACCTGACAAGAACAGTAGCTCCTCTTCAGTCCAATACACTGTACTTGCTGGGAACAGACGCGAGTGCTATTTGCACTGTGTTTGGCAATGGGAGCGCAATAGTGAATTTCCTTACCAGAAACTAACTCTTGCTCGTAGGAATGGAAACTGCATGTGATTCAACTCCATTTAAGACTGGGAAACAAACGCTAGCTCGCCTTACAAGAAACACTCTCTGCTTTTGAGGAAAGAGCACTCTTCTACTCTACTGTGTTTCCTATATGGCCAGAACAGTGAGCTTGCTGAGTACAAAAGAACTGTGCTTCCTACACACATGGGCCATATCTAGTTCAACTCTGCTTAGGAAGCTGACAAGAACAGTAGATCCTCTTCAGTCCAATACACTGTACATGCTGAGAACAGATGCCAGTGCTATTTGCCCTGTGTATGACAATGGGAGCGCAATAGTGCCTCTTATTACCAGAAAAAACTCTTGCTCGTAGGACCAGAAACTGCATGTGATTCAACTCCATTTAGGACTGGGAAACAAACGCTAGCTCGCCTTACAAGAACCACACTCTGCTTTTGAGAAAACAGCACTCTTCTACTCTACTGTGTTTCCTATAGGGCTAGAACAGTGAGGTTGCTCAGAACAAAAGAACTGTGCTTCCTACACACACGGGCCATATCTAGTTCAATTCTGCTTAGGAAACTGACAAGAACAGTAGATCCTCTTCAGTCAAATACACTGTACATGCTGGGTAGAGACGCCAGTGCTATTTGCACTGTGTATGGCAATGGGAGCGCAATAGTGACTCTTCTTACCAGAAAACAACTCTTGCTCATAGGACCAAAAACTGCATTTGATTCAACTCCATTTAGGACTGGGAAACAAACGGTAGCTCGCCTTACAAGAAACACACTCTGCTTTTGAGAAAAGAGCACTCTTCTACTCTAATGTGTTTTCTATGGGTTCCGAACAGTGAGCTTGCTGAGAACAAAGAACTGTGCTTCCTACACACACGGGCCATATCTAGTTCAACTCTGCTTAGGAAACTGACAAGAACAGTAGCTCCTCTTCAGTCCAATACACTGTACTTGCTGGGAACAGAAGAGAGGGCTATTTGCACTATGTATGTCAAAGGGAGCGCAATATTCACTCTTCTTACCAGAAAACAACTCTTGCTCGTAGGAACAAAAACTGCATTTGATTCAACTCCCTTTAGGACTGGGAAACAAACGCTAGCTCGCCTTACAAGAAACACACTCTGCTTTTGAGAAAAGAGCACTCTTCTACTCTACTGTGTTAACTATAGGGCCAGTACAGTGAGCTTGCTCAGAACTAAAGAACTGTGCTTCCTACACAAATGGCCATATCTACTTCAATTCTGCTTAGGAAACTGACAAGAACAGTAGCTCCTCTTCAGTCCAATACACTGTACTTGCTGGGAACAGATGCGTTATCTATTTGCACTGTGTTTGGTAATGGGAGCACAATAGTGACTTTCCTTACCAGAAAACAACTCTTGCGCGTAGGACCAAAAACTGCATGTGATTCAACTCCATTTAGGACTGGGAAACAAACGCTAGCTTGCCTTACAAGAAACACACTCTGCTTTTGAGAAAACAGCACTCTTCTACTCTACTGTATTTCCTATGGGGTCCCAACAGTGAGCTTGCTCAGAACAAAAGAACTGTACTTCCTGCACACATGGCCATATCTAGTTCAATTCTGCTTAGGAAACTGGCAAGAACAGTAGATCCTCTTCAGTCCAATACACTGTACATGCTGGGAAAAGACGCCAGTGTTATTTGCCCTGTGTATGCCAATGCGAGCACAATAGTGATAATTCTTAACAGAAAACAACTCTTGCTTTTAGGACCAGAAACTGCATGTGATTCAACTCCATTTAGGACTTGGAAACAAACACTAGCTCGCCTTACAAGAAACACACTCTGCTTTTGAGAAAAGAGCACTCTGCTACTCTACTGTGTTTCCTATAGGGCCAGAACAGTGAGCTTGCTCAGAACAAAAGAACTGTGCTTCCTACACACAAGAGCTATATCTAGTTCAACTCTGCATAGGAAACTGACAAGAACAGTAGATTCTCTTCAGTCCAATACACTGTACATGCTGGGAAAAGACGCCAGTGCTATTTGCCCTGTGTATGACAATGCGAGCGCAATAGTGACTCTTCTTAACAGAAAACAACTCTTGCTTGTAGGAACAGAAACTGCATGTGATTCAACTCCATTTAGGTCTGGGAAGCAAACGCTATCTCACCTTACAACTAACACACTCTGCTTTTGAGAAAAGAGCACTGAGTTTCTTATGGGGTCCGCACAGTGAGCTTGCTCAGAACAAAAGAACTGTGCTTCCTACACACACGGGCCATATCTAGTTCAACTCTGCAGAGGAAACTGACAAAAAGAGTAGATCCTCTTCAGTCCAATACACTGTACAGGTTGGGAACAGACGCCAGTGCTATTTGCCCTGTGTATGACAATGTGAGCGCAATAGTGACTCCTCTTAACAGAAAACAACTCTTGCTTGTAGGACCAGAAACTGCATGTGATTCAACTCCATTTTGGTCTGGGAAGCAAACGCTATCTCGCCTTACAAGAAACACACTCTGCTTTTGAGAAAAGAGCACTCTTCTACTCTACTGTGTTTCCTATAGGGCCAGAACAGAGAGCTTGCTCAGAACAAAAGAACTGTGCTTCCTACACACATGGCCGTATCTAGTTCAATTCTGCTTAGGAAACTGACAAGAACAGTAGATCCTCTTCAGTCCAATACACTGTACATGCTGGGAACAGACGCCAGTGCTATTTGCCCTGTGTATGACAATGGGAGCGCAATAGTGACTTTCCTTACCAGAAAACAACTCTTGCTCTTACGTCCAGAAAATGCATGTGATTCAACTCCATTTAGGACTGGGAAAAAAACGCTATCTCGCCTTACAAGAAACACACTCTGCTTTTGAGAAAAGAGCATTCTTCTACTCTACTGTGTTTCTTATAGGGCCAGAAAGTGAGCTTGCTCAGAACAAAAGAACTGTGCTTCCTATACACATGGGCCATATCTAGTTCAACTCTGCTCAGGAAACTGACAAGAACAGTATCTCCTCTTCAGTCCAATACACTGTATTTGATTGGAAAAGACGCAAGTGCTATTTGCACTGTGTATGGCAATGGGAGCACAAGAGTGACTCTTCTTACCAAAAAACAACTCTACTCGTAGGACCAGAAACTGCATGTGATTCAACTTCATTTATGACTGGGAAACAAAAGCTAGCTCGCCTTACAAGAAACACACTCTGCTTTTGAGAAAAGAGTACTCTTCTACTCTACTGTGTTTCCTATGGGGTCCGAACTGTTAGCTTGCTCAGAACAAATGAACTGTGCTTCCTACACAAATGGCCATATCCAATTCAATTCTGCTTAGGAAACTGACAAGAACAGTAGCTCCTCTTCAGTCCAATACACTGTACTTGCTGGGAACAGATGCGTTTTCTATTTGCACTGTGTTTGGCAATGGGAGCACAATAGTGACTTTCCTTACCAGAAAACAACTCTTGCGCGTAGGACCAAAAACTGCATGTGATTCAACTCCATTTAGGACTGGGAAACAAACACTAGCTCGCCTTACAAGAAACACACTCTGCTTTTGAGAAAAGAGCACTCTTCTACTCTAATGTGTTTCCTATCGGGCCAGAACAGTGAGCTTGCTCAGAACAAAGGAACTGTGCTTCCTACACACACGGGCCATATCTAGTTCAAGTCTGCTTAGGAAACTGACAAGAACAGTATCTCCTCTTCAGTCCAATACACTGTACTTGATTGGAAAAGACGCAAGTGCTATTTGCACTGTGTATGGCAATGGGAGCACAATAGTGACTCATCTTACCAGAAAACAACTCTTGCTCGTAGGACCAAAAACTGCATTTGATTCAACTCCTTTAGGACTGGGAAACAAACGCTAGCTCGCCTTACAAGAAACATACTCTGCTTTTGAGAAAAGAGCACTCTTCTACTCTACTGTGTTTTCTATGGGGTCCGAACAGTGAGCTTGCTGAGAACAAAAGGACTGTGCTTCCTACACACACGGGCCATATCTAGTTCAACTCTGCTTAGGAAACTGACAAGAACAGTAGCTCCTCTTCAGTCCAATACACTGTACTTGCTGGGAACAGACGAGAGGGCTATTTGCACTATGTATGGCAAAGGGAGCGCAATAGTCACTCTTCTTACCAGAAAACAACTCTTGCTTGTAGGACCAAAAACTGCATTTGATTCAACTCCATTTAGGACTGGGAAACAAACGCTAGCTCGCCTTACAAGAAACACACTCTGCTTTTGACAAAAGAGCACTCTTCTACTCTACTGTGTTACCTATAGGGCCAGTACAGTGAGCTTGCTCAGAACAAAAGAACTGTGCTTCCTACACAAATGGCCATATCCAATTCAATTCTGCTTAGGAAACTGAGAAGAACAGTAGCTCCTCTTCAGTCCAATACACTGTACTTGCTGGGAACAGATGCGTTTTCTATTTGCACTGTGTTTGGCAATGGGAGCACAATAGTGACTTTCCTTACCAGAAAACAACTCTTGCGCGTAGGACCAAAAACTGCATGTGATTCAACTCCATTTAGGACTGGGAAACAAACGCTAGCTCGCCTTACAAGAAACACACTCTGCTTTTGAGAAAAGAGCACTCTTCTACTCTAATGTGTTTATTATAGGGCCAGAACAGTGAGCTTGCTCAGAATAAAGGAACTGTGCTTCCTACACACACGGGCCATATCTAGTTCAACTCTGCTTTGAAAACTGACGAGAACAGTAGCTCCTCTTCAGTCCAATACACTGTACTTGCTGGGAACAGATGCGAGTGCTATTTGCACTGTGTACGGCAATGGGAGCACAATAGTGACTCTTATTACCAGAAAACAACTCTTGCTCTTAGTACCAGTAACTGCATGTGATTCAACTCCATTTAGGACTGGGAAAAAAACACTAGCTCGACTTACAAGAAACACACTCTGCTTTTAAGAAAAGAGCACTCTTCTACTCTACTGTATTTCCTATGGGATCCGAACAGTTAGCTTGCTCAGAACAAAAGAACTGTACTTCCAGCACACATGGCCATATCTATTTCAATTCTGCTTAGGAAACTGACAAGAACAGTAGATCCTCTTCAGTCCAATACACTGTACATGCTGGGTACAGACGCCAGTGCTATTTGCCCTGTGTATGACAATGCGAGCGCAATAGTGACTCTTCTTAACAGAAAACAACTCTTGCTTGTAGGACCAGAAACTGCATGTGATTCAACTCCATTTAGGTCTGGGAAGCAAACGCTATCTCCCTTACAACTAACACACTCTGCTTTTGAGAAAAGAGCACTGAGTTTCCTATGGGGTCCGCACAGTAAGCTTGCTCAGAACAAATGAACTGTGCTTCCTACAGACACGGCCATATCTAGTTCAACTCTGCAGAGGAAACTGACAAGAACAGTAGATCCTCTTCAGTCCAATACACTGTACAGGCTGGGAACAGACGCCAGTGCTATTTGCCCTGTGTATGACAATGCGAGCGCAATAGTGACTCTTCTTACCAGAAAACAACTCTTGCTTGTAGGACCAGAAACTGCATGTGATTCAACTCCATTTAGGTCTGGGAAGCAAACGCTATCTCGCCTTACAAGAAACACACTCTGCTTTTGAGAAAAGAGCCCTCTTCTACTCTACTGTGTTTCCTATAGGGCCAGAACAGTGAGCTTGCTCAGAACAAAAGAACTGTGCTTCCTACACACATGGCCGTATCTAGTTCAATTCCGCTTACGCCTTACAAGAAACACACTCTGCTTTTGAGAAAAGAGCACTCTTCTACTCTACTGTGTTTCCTATAGGGCCAGAAAATGAGCTTGCTCAGAACAAAAGAACTGTGCTTCCTATACACACGGGCCATATCTAGTTCAACTCTGCTCAGGAAACTGACAAGAACAGTATCTCCTCTTCAGTCCAAGACACTGTACTTGATTGGAAAAGACGCAAGTGCTATTTGCACTGTGTATGGCAATGGGAGCACAAGAGTGACTCTTATTACCAAAAAACAACTCTACTCATGGGACCAGAAACTGCATGTGATTCAACTTCATTTACGACTGGGAAACAAAAGCTAGCTCGCCTTACAAGAAACACACTCTGCTTTTGAGAAAAGAGTACTCTTCTACTCTACTGTGTTTCCTATGGGGTCTGAAAAGTGAGCTTGCTCAGAACAAATGAACTGTGCTTCCTACACACACGGGACATATCTAGTTCAAGTCTGCTTAGGAAACTGACAACAACAGTGGCTCCTCTTCAATCCAATACACTGTACTTGCTGAGAGCAAACGCTAGTGCTATTTGCACTGTGTATGGCAATGGGAGCGCAATAGTGACTCTTCTTACCAGAAAACAACTCTTGCTCTTAGGACCAGAAACTGCATGTGATTCAACTCCATTTAGGACTGGGAATCAAACGCTAGGTCGCCTTACACTAAACACACTCGGCTTTTGAGAAAAGAGCACTCTTCTACTCTACTGTGTTTCCTATGGGGTCCGAACAGTCAGCATGCTGAGAACAACAGAACTGTGCTTCCTACACACACAGGTCACATCTAGTTCAACTCTGCTTAGGAAACTGACAAGAACAGTAGCTCCTCTTCAGTCCAATACACTGTACTTGCTGGGAACAGAGGACAGTGCTATTTGCCCTGTGTATGACAAAGGGAGCGCAATAGTGACTCTTATTACCAGAAAAAACTCTTGCTCGTAGGACCAGAAACTGCATGTGATTCAACTCCATTTAGGACTGGGAAACAAACGCTAGCTCGCCTTACAAGAAACACACTCTGCTTTTGAGGAAACAGCACTCTTCTACTCTACTGTGTTTCCTATAGGGCCAGAACAGTGAGCTTGCTGAGTACAAAAGAACTGTGCTTCCTACACACATGGGCCATATCTAGTTCAACTCTGCTTAGGAACCTGACAAGAACAGTAGATCCTCTTCAGTCCAATACACTGTACATGCTGAGAACCGGGGCCATTGCTATTTGCCCTGTGTATGACAATGGGAGCACAATAGTGACTCTTATTACCAGAAAAAATTCTTGCTCGTAGGACCAGAAACTGCATGTGATTCAACTCCATTTAGGACTGGGATTCAAATGGTAGCTCGCCTTACAAGAAACACACTCTGCTTTTGAGAAAAGAGCACTCTTCTCTCTACTGTGTTTCCTATGGGGTTCAAACAGTGAGCTTGCTCAGAAAAAAAGAACTGTGTTTCCTACACACACGGGCCATATCTAGTTCAACTCTGCATCGGAAACTGACAAGAACAGTAGATCCTCTTCAGTCCAATACACTGTACATGCTGGGAACAGATACCAGTGCTATTTGCACTGTGTATGACAATGGGAGCGCAATAGTGACTCTTCTAACCAGAAAACAACTCTTGCTCGTAGGACCAGAAACTGCATGTGTATTTCAACTCCATTTAAAACTGGGAAACAAACGGTAGCTCGCCTTACAAGAAACACACTCTGCTTTTGAGAAAAGAACACTCTTCTCTCTACTGTGTTTCCTATGGGGTTAGAACAGTGAGCTTGCTCAGAACAAAAGAACTGTGCTTCCTACACACACGGGCCTTATCTAGTTCCACTCTGCTTAGGAAACTGACAAGAATAGTAGCTCCTCATCAGTCCATTACACTGTAATTGATTGGAACAGACGCAAGTGTTATTTGCACTGTGTATGGCAATGGGAGCGCAATAGTGACTCTTCTTACCAAAAAATAACTCTACTCGTAGGACCGGAAACTGCATGTGATTCAAATTCATTTAGGACTGGGAAACAAAAGCTAGCTCGCCTTACAAGAAACACACTCTGCTTTTGAGAAAAGAGCACTCTTCTACACTAATGTGTTTCCTATAGGGCCAGAACAGTGAGGTTGCTCAGAATAAAGGAACTGTGCTTCCTACACACACGGGCCATATCTAGTTCAACTCTGCAGAGGAAATTGACAAGAACAGTAGATCCTCTTCAGTCCAATACACTGTACAGGCTGGGAACAGACGCCAGTGCTATTTGCCCTGTGTATGACAATGCGAGTGCAATAGTGACTCTTCTTACCAGAAAACAACTCTTACTTGTAGGACCAGAAACTGCCTGTGATTCAACTCCATTTAGGTCTGGGAAGCAAACACTATCTCGCCTTACAAGAAACACACTCTGCTTTTGAGAAAAGAGCACTCTTCTACTCTACTGTGTTTCCTATAGGGCCAGAACAGTGAGCTTACTCAGAACAAAAGAACTGTGCTTCCTACACACATGGCCGTATCTAGTTCAATTCTGCTTTGGAAACTGACAAGAACAGTAGATCCTCTTCAGTCCAATACACTGTACATGCTGGGAACAGACGCCAGTGCTATTTGCCCTGTGTATGACAATGGGAGCGCAATAGTGACTTTCCTTACCAGAAAACAACTCTTGCTCTTACGTCCAAAAAATGCATGTGATTCAACTCCATTTAGGACTGGGAAACAAACACTATCTCGCCTTACAAGAAACACACTCTGCTTTTGAGAAAAGAGCACTCTTCTACTCTATTGTGTTTCCTATAGGGCCAGAAAGTGAGCTTGCTCAGAAATAAAGAACTGTGCTTCCTATACACACGGGCCATATCTAGTTCAACTCTGCTCAGGAAACTGACAAGAACAGTATCTCCTCTTCAGTCCAATACACTGTACTTGATTGGAAAAGACGCAAGTGCTATTTGCACTTTGTATGGCAATGGGAGCGCAATAGTGACTCTTCTTACCAGAAAACAACTCTTGCTCGTAGGACCAGAAACTGCATGTGATTCAACTCCATTTAGGACTGGGAAACAAACGCTAGCTCGCCTTACAAGAAACACTCTCTGCTTTTGAGAAAGGAGCACTCTTCTACTCTACTGTGTTTCCTATGGGGTCCAAACAGTGAGCTTGCTCAGAACAAAAGAACTGTGCTTCCTACACACACGGGCCATATCTAGTTCAATTCTGCTTAGGAAACTGACAAGAACAGTAGCTCCTCTTCAGTCCAATACACTGTACTTGCTGGGAACAGACGCGAGAGCTATTTGCACTGTGTATGGCAAAGGGAGCGCAACAGTGACTTTTCTTACCAGAAAACAACTCTTGCTCGTAGGAACGGAAACTGCATGTGATTCAACTCCGTGTAGGACTGCGAAACAAACGCTAGCTTGCCTTACAAAAACACACTCTGCTTTTGAGGAAAGAGCACTCTTCTACTCTACTGTGTTTCCTATAGGGCCAGAACAGTGAGCTTGCTGAGTACAAAAGAACTGTGCTTCCTACACACATGGGCCATATCTATTTCAACTCTGCTTAGGAAAATGACAAGAACAGTAGCTCCTCTTCAGTCCAATACATTGTACTTGCTGGGAACAGACATGAGGGCTATTTGCACTGTGTATGGCAAAGGGAGCACAATAGTGACTCTTCTTACCAGAAAACAACTGTTGCTCGTAGGACCAGAAACTGCATGTGTATTTCAACTCCATTTATGACTGGGAAACAAACGCTAGCTCACCTTACAAGAACACACTCTGCTTTTGAGAAAAATGCACTCTTCTACTCTACTGTGTTTTCTATGGGATTCGAAATGTGAGCTTGCTGAGAACAAAAGAACTGTGCTTCCTACACACACGGGCCATATCTAGTTCAACTCTGCTTAGGAAACTGACAAGAACAGTAGCTCCTCTTCAGTCCAATACACTGTACTTGCTGGGAACAGACGAGAGGGCTATTTGTACTATGTATGGCAAAGGGAGCACAATAGTCACTCTTCTTACCAGAAAACAACTCTTGCTCGTAGGACCAAAAACTGCATGTGATTCAACTCCATTTAGGACTGGGAAACAAACGCTAGCTCGCCTTACAAGAAACACACTCTGCTTTTGAGAAAAGAGCACTCTTCTACTCTACTGTGTTTCCTATGGGGTCCGAACAGTGAGCTTGCTCAGAACAAAAGAACTGTGCTTCCTACACACACGGGCCATATCTAGTTCAACTCTGCTTAGGAAACTGACAAGAACAGTAGAACCTCTTCAGTACAATAGACTGTACATGCTAGGAACAGACGCCAGTGCTATTTGCCCTGTGTGTGACAATGGGAGCACTGTAGTGACACTTCTTACCAGAAAACAACTCTTGCTCGTAGGACCAGAAACTGCATGTGATTCAACTCCATTTAGGACTGGGAAACAAAAGCTAGCTTGCTTACAAGAAACACACTCTGCTTTTGAGAAAAGAGCACTCTTCTACTCTACGGTGTTTCCTATGGGGTCCGAACAGTGAGCTTGCTCAGAACAAAAGAACTGTGCTTCCTACACACACGGGCCATATCTAGTTCAACTCTGCTTAGGAAACTGAAAAGAACAGTAGATCCTCTTCATTCCAATACGCTGTACATGCTGGGTACAGACGCCAGTGCTATTTGCACTGTGTATGGCAATGGGAGCGCAATAGTGACTCTTCTTACCAGAAAACAACTCTTGCTCGTAGGACCAGAAACTGCATGTGATTCAACTCCATTTAGGACTGGGAAACAAACGCTAGCTCGCCTTACAAGAAAAACTCTCTGCTTTTAAGAAAAGAGCACTCTTCTACTCTACTGTGTTTCCTATGGGGTCCAAACAGTGAGCTTGCTCAGAACAAAAGAACGGTGCTTCCTACACACACGGGCCATATCTAGTTCAATTCTGCTTAGGAAACTGACAAGAACAGTAGCTCCTCTTCAGTACAATACACTGTACTTGCTGGGAACAGACGCGAGGGCTATTTGCACTGTGTATGGCAATGGGAGCACAACAGTGACTTTTCTTACCAGAAAACAACTCTTGCTCGTAGGAAGGGAAACTGCATGTGATTCAACTCCGTTTAGGACTGCGAAACAAACGCTAGCTCGCCTTACAAAAACACACTCTGCTTTTGAGGAAAGAGCACTCTTCTACTCTACTGTGTTTCCTATAGGGCCAGAACAGTGAGCTTGCTGAGTACAAAAGAACTGTGCTTCCTACACACATGGGCCATATCTAGTTCAACTCTGCTTAGGAAAATGACAAGAACAGTAGCTCCTCTTCAGTCCAATACACTGTACTTGCTGGGAACAGACATGAGGGCTATTTGCACTGTGTACGGCAAAGGGAGCGCAATAGTGACTCTTCTTACCAGAAAACAACTCTAGCTCGTAGGACCAGAAACTGCATGTGTATTTCAACTCCATTTAGGACTTGAAAACAAACGCTAGCTCACCTTACAAGAAACACACTCTGCTTTTGAGAAAAATGCACTCTTCTACTCTACTGTGTTTTCTATGGGGTTCGAAATGTGAGCTTGCTCAGAACAAAAGAACTGTGCCTCCTACACACACGAGCCATATCTTGTTCAATTCTGCTTAGGAAACTGACAAGAACAGTAGCTCCTCTTCAGTCCAATACACTGTACATGCTGGGTACAGACGACAGAGCTATTTGCACTGTGTATGGCAATGGGAGTGCAATAGTGACTCTTCTTACCAGAAAACAACTCTTGCTCGTAGGACCAGAAACTGCATGTGATTCAACTCCATTTAGGACTGGGAAACAAACGCTAGCTCGCCTTACAAGAAACACACTCTGCTTTTGAGAAAAGAGCACTCTTCTACTCTACTGTGTTTCCTATGGGGTCCGAACAGTGAGCTTGCTGAGAACAAAAGAAATGTGCTTCCTACACACCTGGGCCATATCTAGTTCAACTCTGCTTAGGAAACTGACAAGAACAGTAGCTCCTCTTCAGTCCAATACACTGTACTTGCTGGGAACAGACGCGAGAGCTATTTGCACTGTGTATGGAAATGGGAGCACAATAGTGACTTTCCTTACCAGAAAACAACTCTTGCTCATAGAAACAAAAACTGCATGTGATTCAACTCCATTTAGGACTGGGAAACAAATGCTAGCTCGCCTTACAAGAAACACACTCTGCTTTTGAGAAAAGAGCACTCTTCTACTCCACTGTGTTTCCTACAGGGCTAGAACAGTGAGCTTGCTCAGAACAAAAGAACTGTGCTTCCTACACCCGCGGGCCATATCTAGTTTAATTCTGCTTAGGAAACTGACAAGAACAGTAGATCCTCTTCAGTCCAATACACTGTACATGCTGGGTACAGACGACAGTGCTATTTGCACTGTGTATGGCAATGGGAGTGCAATAGTGACTCTTCTTACCAGAAAACAACTCTTGCTCGTAGGACCAGAAACTGCATGTGATACAACTCCATTTAGGACTGGGAAACGAACGTTAGCTCGCCTTACAAGAAACACACTCTGCTTTTGAGAAAAGAGCACTCTTCTACTCTACTGTGTTTCCTATGGGGTCCGAACAGTGAGCTTGCTGAGAACAAAAGAAATGTGCTTCCTACACACATGGGCCATATCTAGTTCAACTCTGCTTAGGAAACTGACAAGAACAATAGCTCCTCTTCAGTCCAATACACTGTACTTGCTGGGAACAGACGCGAGGGCTATTTGCATTGTGTATGGCAAAGGGAGCGCAATAGTGACTCTTCTAACCAGAAAACAACTCTTGCTGGTAGGACCAGAAACTGCATGTGTATTTCAACTCCATTTAGGACTAGGAAACACATGGTAGCTCGCCTTACAAGAAACACACTCTGCTTTTGAGAAAAGAGCACTCTTCTCTCTACTGTGTTTCCTATGGGGTTCGAACAGTGAGCTTGCTCAGAACAAAAGAACTGTGCTTTCTACACACACGGCCTTATCTAGTTCAACTTTGCTTAGGAAACTGACATGAACAGTTGCTCCTCTTCAGACCAATACACTGTACTTGCTGGAAACAGACACGAATGTTATTTGTACTATGTATGGCAATGGGAGCACAATAGTGACTCTTCTTACCAGAAAACAACTCTTGCTCGGAGGACCAAAAACTGCATTTGATTCAACTCCATTTAGGACTGGGCAACAAACGCTAGCTCGCCTTACAAGAAACACACTCTGCTTTTGAGAAAAGAGCACTCTTCTACTCTACTGTGTTTTCTATGGGGTCCGAACAGTGAGCTTGCTCAGAACAAAAGAACTGTGCTTCCTACACACACGGGCCATATCTAGTTCAACTCTGCTTTGGAAACTGACAAGAACAGTAGCTCCTCATCAGTCCAATACACTGTACTTGCTGGGAACAGACGAGAGGGCTATTTGCACTATGTATAGCACAGGGAGCGCAATAGTGACTCTTCTTACCAGAAAACAACTCTTGCTCGTAGGACCAAAAACTGCATTTGATTCAACTCCATTTAGGACTAGGAAACAAACGCTAGCTCCCCTTACAAGAAACACACTCGGCTTTTGAGAAAAGAGCACTCTTCTACTCTACTGTGTTTCCTATGGCGTCCGAACAGTGAGCTTGTTCAGAACAAAAGAACTGTGCTTCCTACACACACGGGCCATATCTAGTTCAACTCTGCTTAGGAAACTGAAAAGAACAGGAGATCCTCTTCATTCCAATACGCTGTACATGCTGGGTACAGACGCCAGTGCTATTTGCACTGTGTATGGCAATGGGAGCGCAATACTGACTCTTCATACAAGAAAACAACCCTTGCTCATAGGACCAGAAACTGCATGTGATTCAACTCCATTTAGGACTGGGAAACAAACGCTAGCTCGCCTTACAAGAAACACACTCTGCTTTTGAGAAAAGAGCACTCTTCTACTCTACTGTGTTTCCTATGGGGTCCGAACAGTGAGCTTGATGAGAACAAAAGATCTGTGCTTCCTACACACACGGGCCATATCTAGTTCAACTCTGCTTAGGAAACTGACAAGAACAGTAGCTCCTATTCAGTCCAATACACTGTACTTGCTGGGAACAGACGCGAGGGCTATTTGCACTGTGTATGGAAATGGGAGCGCAATAGTGACTTTCCTTACCAGAAAACAACTCTTGCTCGTAGGAACAGAAACTGCATGTGATTCAACTCCATTTAGGACTGGGAAACAAATGCTAGCTCACCTTACAAGAAACACACTCTGCTTTTGAGAAAAGAGCACTCTTCTACTCTACTGTGTTTCCTATGGGGTGCAAACAGTGAGCTTGCTCAGAACAAAAGAACTGTGCTTCCTACACACACGGGCCATATCTAGTTCAATTCTGCTTAGGAAACTGACAAGAACAGTAACTCTTCTTCAGTCCAATACACTGTACTTGCTGGGAACAGACGCGAGTGCTATTTGCACTGTGTATGGCAATGGGAGCGCAATAGTGACTCTTCTTACCAGAAAACAACCCTTGCTTGTAGGACCAGAAACTGCATGTGATTCAACTCCATTTAGGACTGGGAAACAAACACTAGCTCGCCTTACAAGAAACACACTCTGCTTTTGAGAAAAGAGCACTCTTCTACTCTACTGTGTTTCCTATGGGGTCCAAACAGTGAGCTTGCTCAGAACAAAAGAACTGTGCTTCCTACACACACAGGCCATATCTAGTTCAATTCTGCTTAGGAAACTGACAAGAACAGTAGCTCTTCTTCAGTCCAATACACTGTACTTGCTGGGAACAGACGCGAGTGCTATTTGCACTGTGTATGGCAATGGGAGCGCAATAGTGACTCTTCTTACCAGAAAACATCTCTTGCTCGTAGGACCAGAAACTACATGTGATTCAACTCCATTTAGGACTGGGAAACAAACGCTAGCTCGACTTACAAGAAACACACTCTGCTTTTGAGAAAAGAGCACTCTTCTACTCTACTGAGTTTCCTATAGGGCCAGAACAGGGAGCTTGCTCAGAACAAAAGAACTGTGCTTCCTACACACACGGGCTATATCATGTTCAATTCTGCTTAGGAAACTGACAAGAACAGTAGAACCTCTTCAGTCCAATAGAGTGTACATGCTAGGAACAGACGCCAATGCTATTTGCCCTGTGTGTGACAATGGGAGCACAATAGTGACTTTTCTTACCAGAAAACAACTCTTGCTCGTAGGAACGGAAACTGCATGTGATTCAACTCCATTTAGGACTGCGAAACAAACGCTAGCTCGCCTTACAAAAACACACTCTGCTTTTGAGGAAAGAGCACTCTTCTACTCTACTGTGTTTCCTATAGGGCCAGAACAGTGAGCTTGCTGAGTACAAAAGAACTGTGCTTCCTACACACATGGGCCATATCTAGTTCAACTCTGCTTAGGAAAGTGACAAGAACAGTAGCTCCTCTTCAGTCCAATACACTGTGCTTGCTGGGAACAGACATGAGGGCTATTTGCACGGTGTATGGCAAAGGGAGCTCAATAGTGACTCTTCTAACCAGAAAACAACTCTTGCTGGTACGACCAGAAACTGCATGTGTATTTCAACTCCATTTAGGACTGGGAAATAAATGCTAGCTCGCCTTACAAGAAACACACTCTGCTTTTGAGAAAATAGCACTCTTCTACTCTACTGTTTTTCCTATGGGGTCCAAATAGTGAGCTTGCTGAGTACAAAAGAACTGTGCTTCCTACACACACGGGCCATATCTAGTTCAATTCTGCTTAGGAAACTGACAAGAAGAGTAGCTCCTATTCAGTCCAATACACTGTACTTGCTGGGAACAGACGCGAGGGCTATTTGCACTGTGTATGGAAATGGGAGCGCAATAGTGACTTTCCTTACCAGAAAACAACTCTTGCTTGTAGGATCGGAAACTGCATGTGATTCAACTCCATTTAGGACTGAGAAACAAACGCTAGCTCGCCTTACAAGAAACACACTCTGCTTTTGAGGAAAGAGCACTCTTCTACTCTACTGTGTTTCCTATAGGGCCTGAACAGTGAGCTTGCTGAGTACAAAAGAACTGTGCTTCCTACACACATGGGCCATGTCTAGTTCAACTCTGCTTAGGAACCTGACAAAAACAGTAGATCCCCTTCAGTCCAATACACTGTACATGCTGAGAACAGAGGCCAGTGTTATTTGCCCTGTGTATGACAATGGGAGCGCAATAGTGACTCTTATTACCAGAAAAAACTCTTGCTCGTAGGACCAGAAACTGCATGTGATTCAACTCCATTTAGGACTGGGAAACAAACGCTAGCTCGCCTTACAAGAAACACACTCTGCTTTTGAGAAAAGAGCACTCTTCTACTCCACTGTGTTTCCTACAGGGCTAGAACAGTGAGCTTGCTCAGCACAAAAGAACTGTGCTTCCTACACACACGGGCCATATCTAGTTCAATTCTGCTTAGGAAACTGACAAGAACAGTAGATCCTCTTCAGTCCAATACACTGTACATGCTGGGTACAGACGACAGTGCTATTTGCACTGTATATGGCAATGGGAGTGCAATAGTGACTCTTCTTACCAGAAAACATCTCTTGCTCGTAGGACCAGAAACTGCATGTGATTCAACTCCATTTAGGATTGGGAAACAAACGCTAGCTCGCCTTACAAGAAACACACTCTGCTTTTGAGAAAAGAGCACTCTTCTACTCTACTGTGTTTCCTATGGGGTCCGAACAGTGAGCTTGCTGAGAACAAAAGAAATGTGCGTCCTACACACATGGGCCATATCTAGTTCAACTCTGCTTAGGCAACTGACAAGAACAGTAGCTCTTCTTCAGTCCAATACACTGTACTTGCTGGGAACAGATGCGAGTGCTATTTGAACTGTGTATGGCAATGGGAGCGCAATAGTGACTCTTCTTACCAGAAAACAACCCTTGCTCGTAGGACCAGAAACTGCATGTGATTCAAATCCATTTAGGACTGGGAAACAAACACTAGCTCGCCTTACAAGAAACACACTCTGCTTTTGAGAAAAGAGCACTCTTCTCCTCTACTGTGTTTCCTATGGGGTCCAAACAGTGAGCTTGCTCAGAACAAAAGAACTGTGCTTCCTACACACACGGGCCATAAATAGTTCAACTCTGCTTAGGAAACTGACAAGAACAGTAGCTATTCTTCAGTCCAATACACTGTACTTGCTGGGAACAGATGCGAGGGCTATTTGCACTATGTATGGCAAAGGGAGCGCAATAGTGACTCTTCTTACCAGAAAACAACTCTTGCTCGTAGGACCAGAAACTGCATGTGTATTTCAACTCCATTTAGGACTGGGAAACAAATGCTAGCTCACCTTACAAGAAACACACTCTGCTTTTGAGAAAAAGGCACTCGTCTACTCTACTGTGTTTCCTTTGGGGTCGAAACAATGAGCTTGCTCAGAACAAAAGAACTGTGCTTCCTACACACACGGGCCATATCTAGTTCAGTTCTGCTTAGGAAACTGACAAGAACAGTAGATCCTCTTAAGTCCAATACACTGTACTTTCTGGGAAGAGACGCGAGTGCTATTTGCACTGTGTTGGCAATGGGAGCGCAATAGTGACTTTCTTTACAAGAAAACAACTCTTGCTCCTAGGAACGGAAACTGCATGTGATTCAACTCCATTTAGGACTGCGAAACAAATGCTAGCTCGCCTTACAATAAACAAACTCTGCTTTTGTGGAAAGAGCACTCTTCTACTCTACTGTTTTTCCTATAGGGCCAGAACAGTGAGCTTGCTGAGTACAAAAGAACTGTGCTTCCTCACACATGGGCCATATCTAGTTCAACTCTGCTTAGGAAAATGACAAGAACAGTAGCTCCTCTTCAGTCCAATACACTGTAATTGCTGGGAACAGACGCGAGGGCTATTTGCACTGTGTATGGCAAAGGGAGCACAATAGTGACCCTTCTTACCAGAAAACAACTCTTGCTCGTAGGACCAGAAACTGCATGTGTATTTCAACTCCATTTAGGACTGGGAAACAAACGCTAGCTCGCCTTACAAGAAACACACTCTGCTTTTGAGAAAAATGCACTCTTCTACTCTACTGTGTTTTCTATGGGGTTCGAAATGTGAGCTTGCTCAGAACAAAAGAACTGTGCTTCCTACACATACGGGCCATATCTTGTTCAATTCTGCTTAGGAAACTGACAAGAACAGTAGCTCCTCTTCAGTCCAATACACTGTACTTGCTGGGAACAGACGCGAGGGCTATTTGCATTGTGTATGGCAAAGGGAGAGCAATAGTGACTCTTCTAACCAGAAAACATCTCTTGCTGGTAGGACCAGAAACTGCATGTGTATTTCAACTCCATTTATTACTGGGAAACAAACACTAGCTCGCCTTACAAGAAACACACTCCGCTTTTGAGAAAAGAGCACTCTTCCCTCTACTGTGTTTCCAATGGGGTTCGAACAGTGAGCTTGCTCAGAACAAAAGAACTGTGCTTCCTACACATACGGGCCTTATTTAGTTCAACTTTGCTTAGGAAACTGACATGAACAGTAGCTCCTCTTCAGACCAATACACTGTACTTGCTGGAAAGAGACGCGAGTGTTATTTGTACTATGTATGGCAATGGGAGCACAATAGTGACTCTTATTACCAGAAAACAATTCTTGCTCGTAGGACCAAAAACTGCATTTGATTCAACTCCATTTAGGACTGGGAAACAAACGCTAGCTCGCCTTACAAGAAACACACTCTGCTTTTGAGAAAAGAGCACTCGTCTACTCTAATGTGTTTTCTATGGGGTCCGAACAGTGAGCTTGCTGAGAACAAAAGAACTGTGCTTCCTACACACACAGGCCATATCTAGTTCAACTCTGCTTAGGAAACTGACAAGAACAGTAGATCCTCTTCATTCCAATACACTGTACATGCTGGGTACAGACGCCAGTGCTACTTGCCCTGTGTATGGCAATGGGAGCGGAATAGTGACTCTTCTTACCAGAAAACAACCCTTGCTCGTAGGACTAGAAACTGCATGTGATTCAACTCCTTTTAGGACTGGGAAACAAACACTAGCTCGCCTTACAAGAAACACACTCTGCTTTTGAGAAAAGAGCACTCTTCTACTCTACTGTGTTTCCTATGGGGTCCAAACAGTGAGCTTGCTCAGAACAAAAGAACTGTGCTTCCTACACACACGGGCCATATCTAGTTCAATTCTGCTTAGGAAACTGACAAGAACAGTAGCTCCTCTTCAGTCCAATACACTGTACTTGCTGGGAACAGACGCGAGTGCTATTTGCACTGTGTATGGCAATGGTAGCGCAATAGTGACTTTCCTTACCAGAAAACAACTCTTGCTCGTAGGAACGAAAACTGCATGTGATTCAACTCCTTTTAGGACTGGGAAACAAACGCTAGCTTGCCTTACAAGAAACACACTCTGCTTTTTAGGAAAGAACACACTTCTACTCTACTGTGTTTCCTAAAGTGTCAGAACAGTGAGCTTGCTGAGTACAAAAGAACTGTGCTTCCTACACACATGGGCCATATCTAGTTCAACTCTGCTTAGGAACCTGACAAGAACAGTAGCTCCTCTTCAGTCCAATACACTGTACATGCTGGGAACAGAGGCCAGTGCTATTTGCCCTGAGTATGACAATGGGAGCACAATAATGACTCTAATTACCAGAAAAATTTCTTGCTCGTAGGACCAGAAACTGCATGTGATTCAACTCCATTTAGGACTGGAAAACAAACGCTAGCTCGCCTTACAAGAAACACAATCTCCTTTTGAGAAAAGAGCACTCGTCTACTCTACTGTGTTTCCTATGGGGTCCAAACAGTGATCTTACTCAGAACAAAAGAACTGTGCTTCCTACACACACGGGCCATATCTAGTTCAATTCTGCTTAGGAAACTGACAAGAACAGTAGCTCCTCTTCAGTACAATACACTGTACTTTCTGGGAACAGACGCGAGTGCTATTTGCACTGTGTATGGCAATGGGAGCACAATAGTGACTTTCCTTACCAGAAAACAACTCTTGCGCGTAGGAATGGAAACTGAATGTGATTCAACTCCATTTATGACTGCGAAACAAAGGCTAGCTCGCCTTACAAAAACACACTCTGCTTTTGAGGAAAGAGCACTCTTGTACGCTATTGTGTTTCCTATAGGGCCAGAACAGTGAGCTTGCTGAGTACAAATGAACTGTGCTTACTACACACACGGGCCATATCTAGTTCAACTCTGCTTAGGAACCTTACAAGAACAGTAGATCCTCTTCAGTCCAATACACTGTACATGCTGGGACTGAGGCCAGTGCTATTTGCCCTGTGTATGACTATGGGAGCGCAATAGTGACTCTTATTACCAGAAAAAACTCTTGCTCGTAGGACCAGAAACTGCATGTGATTCAACTCCATTTATGACTGGGAAACAAACGCGAGCTCGCCTTACAAGAAACACACTCTGCTTTTGAGAAAAGAGCACTCTTCTACTCTACTGTGTTTCCTATAGGGCCAGAACAGTGAGCTTGCTCAGAACAAAAGAACTGTGCTTCCTACACACACGGGCCATATCTAGTTCAATTCTGCTTAGGAAACTGACAAGAACAGTAGATCCTCTTCAGTCCAATACACTGTACATGCTGGGTACAGACGCCAGTGCTATTTGCACTGTGTATGGCAATGGGAGCAGAATAGTGACTTTCCTTACCAGAAAAAAACTCTTGCTCGTAGGACCAGAAACTGCATGGGATTCAACTCCATTTAGGACTGGGAAACAAACGCTAGCTCGCCTTACAAGAAACACACTCTGCTTTTGAGAAAAGAGCACTCTTCTACTCTACTGTGTTTCCTATGGGGTCCAAACAGTGAGCTTGCTCAGAACAAAAGAACTGTGCTTCCTACACACAGGCCATATCTAGTTCAATTCTGCTTAGGAAACTGACAAGAACAGTAGCTCCTCTTCAGTCCAATACACTGTACTTGCTGGGAACAGAAGCGAGTGTTATTTGCACTGTGTATGGCAATGGGAGCGCAAGAGTGACTTTCCTTACCAAAAAACAACTCTTGCTCGTAGGAACGGAAACTGCATGTGATTCAACTCCATTTAGGACTGCGAAACAAACACTAGCTCAGCTTACAAAAAACACACTCTGCTTTTCAGGAAAGAGCACTCTTCTACTCTACTGTGTTTCCTATAGGGCCAGAACAGTGAGCTTGCTGAGTACAAAATATCTGTGCTTTTTACACACATGGGCCATATCTAGTTCAACTCTGCTTAGGAACCTGAGAAGAACAGTAGATCCTCTTCAGTCCAATACACTGTACATCCTGGGAACAGAGGCCAGTGCTATTTGCCCTGAGTATGAAATGTGAGCGCATTAGTGACTCTTATTACCAGAAAAAACTCTTGCTTGTTGGACCAGAAAATGCATGTGATTCAACTCCATTTACGACTGGGAAACAAACGCTAGCTCGCCTTACAAGAAACAAACTCTGCTTTTGAGAAAAGAGCACTCTTCTACTCTACTGTGTTTCCTATAGGTCCAGAACAGTGAGCTTGCTCAGAACAAAAGAACTGTGCTTCCTACACACACGGGCCATATCTAGTTCAATTCTGCTTAGGAAACTGACAAGAACAGTAGATCCTCTTCAGTCCAATACACTTTACATGTTGGGTACATACGCCAGTGCTATTTGCACTGTGTATGCCAATGGGGGCGCAATACTGACTCTTCTTACCAGAAAACAACTCTTGCTCGTAGGACCAGAAACTGCATGTGTATTTCAACTCCATTTAGGACTGGGAAATAAATGCTAGCTCGCCTTACAAGAAACACACTCTGCTTTTGAGAAAATAGCACTCTTCTACTCTACTGTTTTTCCTATGGGGTCCAAATAGTGAGCTTGCTGAGTACAAAAGAACTGTGCTTCCTACACACACGGGCCATATCTAGTTCAATTCTGCTTAGGAAACTGACAAGAAGAGTAGCTCCTATTCAGTCCAATACACTGTACTTGCTGGGAACAGACGCGAGGGCTATTTGCACTGTGTATGGAAATGGGAGCGCAATAGTGACTTTCCTTACCAGAAAACAACTCTTGCTTGTAGGATCGGAAACTGCATGTGATTCAACTCCATTTAGGACTGGGAAACAAACGCTAGCTCGCCTTACAAGAAACACACTCTGCTTTTGAGGAAAGAGCACTCTTCTACTCTACTGTGTTTCCTATAGGGCCTGAACAGTGAGCTTGCTGAGAACAAAAGAACTGTGCTTCCTACACACATGGGCCATGTCTAGTTCAACTCTGCTTAGGAACCTGACAAAAACAGTAGATCCCCTTCAGTCCAATACACTGTACATGCTGAGAACAGAGGCCAGTGTTATTTGCCCTGTGTATGACAATGGGAGCGCAATAGTGACTCTTATTACCAGAAAAAACTCTTGCTCGTAGGACCAGAAACTGCATGTGATTCAACTCCATTTAGGACTGGGAAACAAACGCTAGCTCGCCTTACAAGAAACACACTCTGCTTTTGAGAAAAGAGCACTCTTCTACTCCACTGTGTTTCCTACAGGGCTAGAACAGTGAGCTTGCTCAGAACAAAAGAACTGTGCTTCCTACACACACGGGCCATATCTAGTTCAATTCTGCTTAGGAAACTGACAAGAACAGTAGATCCTCTTCAGTCCAATACACTGTACATGCTGGGTACAGACGACAGTGCTATTTGCACTGTATATGGCAATGGGAGTGCAATAGTGACTCTTCTTACCAGAAAACATCTCTTGCTCGTAGGACCAGAAACTGCATGTGATTCAACTCCATTTAGGATTGGGAAACAAACGCTAGCTCGCCTTACAAGAAACACACTCTGCTTTTGAGAAAAGAGCACTCTTCTACTCTACTGTGTTTCCTATGGGGTCCGAACAGTGAGCTTGCTGAGAACAAAAGAAATGTGCGTCCTACACACATGGGCCATATCTAGTTGAACTCTGCTTAGGCAACTGACAAGAACAGTAGCTCTTCTTCAGTCCAATACACTGTACTTGCTGGGAACAGATGCAAGTGCTATTTGCACTGTGTATGGCAATGGGAGCGCAATAGTGACTCTTCTTACCAGAAAACAACCCTTGCTCGTAGGACCAGAAACTGCATGTGATTCAAATCCATTTAGGACTGGGAAACAAACACTAGCTCGCCTTACAAGAAACACACTCTGCTTTTGAGAAAAGAGCACTCTTCTACTCTATTGTGTTTCCTATGGGGTCCAAACAGTGAGCTTGCTCAGAACAAAAGAACTGTGCTTCCTACACACACGGGCCATAAATAGTTCAATTCTGCTTAGGAAACTGACAAGAACAGTAGCTATTCTTCAGTCCAATACACTGTACTTGCTGGGAACAGATGCGAGGGCTATTTGCACTATGTATGGCAAAGGGAGCGCAATAGTGACTCTTCTTACCAGAAAACAACTCTTGCTCGTAGGACCAGAAACTGCATGTGTATTTCAACTCCATTTAGGACTGGGAAACAAATGCTAGCTCACCTTACAAGAAACACACTCTGCTTTTGAGAAAAATGCACTCTTCTACTCTACTGTGTTTTCTATGGGGTTCGAAATGTGAGCTTGCTCAGAAAAAAAGAACTGTGCTTCCTACACACACAGGCCATATCTAGTTCAATTCTGCTTAGGAAACTGACAAGAACAGTAGATCCTCTTCAGTCCAACACACTGTACATGCTGGGTACAGACGACAGTGCTATTTGCACTGTGTATGGCAATGGGAGCGCAATAGTGACTTTTCTTACCAGAAAACAACTCTTGCTCGTAGGACCAGAAACTGCATGTGATTCAACTCCATTTAGGACTGGGAAACAAACGCTAGCTCGCCTTACAAGAAAAACACTCTGCTTTTGAGAAAAGAGCACTCTTCTACTCTACTGTGTTTCCTATGGGGTCCAAACAGTGAGCTTGCTCAGAACAAAAGAACTGTGCTTCCTACACACACGGGCCACATCTATTTCAATTCTGCTTAGGTAACTGACAAGAACAGTAGCTCCTCTTCAGTCCAATACACTGTACTTGCTGGGAACAGACGCAAGTGCTTTTTGCACTGTGTACGGCATTGGTGCACAATAGTGACTTTCCTTACCAGAAAACAACTCTTGCTCGTAGGAATGGAAACTGCATGTGATTCAACTCCATTTAGGGCTGTGAAACAAACGCTAGCTCGCCTTACAAAAAACACACTCTGCTTTTGAGGAAAGAGCACTCTTCTACTCTACTGTGTTTCCTATGGGGTCCAAACAGTGAGCTTGCTCAGAACAAAAGAACTGTGCTTCCTACACACACAGGCCATAACTAGTTCAACTCTGCTTAGGAAACTGACAAGAGCAGCAGATCCTCTTCAGTCCAATACACTGTACATGCTGGGAACAGATGCCAGTGCTATTTGCCCTGAGTATGACAATGGGAGCACAATAGTGACTCTTATTACCAGAAAAATTTCTTGCTCGTAGGACCAGAAACTGCATGTGATTCAACTCCATTTAGGACTGGGAAACAAACGCTAGCTCGCCTTACAAGAAACACACTCTGCTTTTGAGAAAAGAGCACTCTTCTACTCTACTGTGTTTCCTATAGGGCCAGAACATGGAGCTTGCTCAGAACAAAAGAACTGTGCTTCCTACACACGGGCCATATCTAGTTCAATTCTGCTTAGGAAACTGACAAGAACAGTAGATACTCTTCAGTCCAATACACTGTACTTGCTGGGAACAGACGCGAGTGCTATTTGCACTGTGTATGGCAATGGTAGCGCAATAGTGACTTTCCTTACCAGAAAACAACTCTTGCTCGTAGGAACGGAAACTGCATGTGATTCAACTCCTTTTAGGACTGGGAAACAAACGCTAGCTTGCCTTACAAGAAACACACTCTGCTTTTTAGGAAAGAACACTCTTCTACTCTACTGTGTTTCCTAAAGTGTCAGAACAGTGAGCTTGCTGAGTACAAAAGAACTGTGCTTCCTACACACATGGGCAATATCTAGTTCAACTCTGCTTAGGAACCTGACACGAATAGTAGCTCCTCTTCAGTCCAATACACTGTACATGCTGGGAACAGAGGCCAGTGCTATTTGCCCTGAGTATGACAATGGGAGCACAATAATGACTCTTATTACCAGAAAAATTTCTTGCTCGTAGGACCAGAAACTGCATGTGATTCAACTCCATTTAGGACTGGAAAACAAATGCTAGCTCGCCTTACAAGAAACACACTCTGCTTTTGAGAAAAGAGCACTCGTCTACTCTACTGTGTTTCCTATGGGGTCCAAACAGTGAGCTTACTCAGAACAAAAGAACTGTGCTTCCTACACACACGGGCCATATCTAGTTCAATTCTGCTTAGGAAACTGACAAGAACAGTAGCTCCTCTTCAGTACAATACACTGTACTTGTTGCGAACAGACGCGAGTGCTATTTGCACTGTGTATGGCAATGGGAGCGCAATAGTGACTTTCCTTACCAGAAAACAACTCTTGCTCGTAGGAATGGAAACTGAATGTGATTCAACTCCAATTATGACTGCGAAACAAAGGCTAGCTCGCCTTACAAAAACACACTCTGCTTTTGAGGAAAGAGCACTCTTCTACGCTATTGTGTTTCCTATAGGGCCAGAACAGTGAGCTTGCTGAGTACAAATGAACTGTGCTTACTACACACACGGGGCATATCTAGTTCAACTCTGCTTAAGAACCTGACAAGAACAGTAGATCCTCTTCAGTCCAATACACTGTACATGCTGGGAACTGAGGCCAGTGCTATTTGCCCTGTGTATGACTATGGGAGCGCAATAGTGACTCTTATTACCAGAAAAAACTCTTGCTCATAGGACCAGAAACTGCATGTGATTCAACTCCATTTAGGACTGGGAAACAAACGCGAGCTCGCCTTACAAGAAACACACTCTGCTTTTGAGAAAAGAGCACTCTTCTACTCTACTGTGTTTCCTATAGGGCCAGAACAGTGAGCTTGCTCAGAACAAAAGAACTGTGCTTCCTACACACACGGGCCATATCTAGTTCAATTATGCTTAGGAAACTGACAAGAACAGTAGATCCTCTTCAGTCCAATACACTGTACATGCTGGGTACAGACGCCAGTGCTATTTGCACTGTGTATGGCAATGGGAGCGGAATAGTGACTTTCCTTACCAGAAAACAACTCTTGCTCGTAGGACCAGAAACTGCATGGGATTCAACTCCATTTAGGACTGGGAAACAAACGCTAGCTCGCCTTACAAGAAACACACTCTGCTTTTGAGAAAAGAGCACTCTTCTACTCTACTGTGTTTCCTATGGGGTCCAAACAGTGAGCTTGCTCAGAACAAAAGAACTGTGCTTCCTACCCACAGGCCATATCTAGTTCAATTCTGCTTAGGAAACTGACAAGAACAGTAGCTCCTCTTCAGTCCAATACACTGTACTTGCTGGGAACAGAAGCGAGTGTTATTTGCACTGTGTATGGCAATGGGAGCGCAAGAGTGACTTTCCTTACCAGAAAACAACTCTTGCTCGTAGGACCAGAAACTGCATGTGATTCAACTCCATTTAGGACTGCGAAACAAACGCTATCTCGCCTTACAAGAAACACACTCTGCTTTTGAGAAAAAGGCACTCGTCTACTCTACTGTGTTTCCTTTGGGGTCCAAACAATGAGCTTGCTCAGAACAAAAGAACTGTGCTTCCTACACACACGGGCCATATCTAGTTCAGTTCTGCTTAGGAAACTGACAAGAACAGTAGAACCTCTTAAGTCCAATACACTGTACTTGCTGGGAACAGAAGCGAGTGCTATTTGCACTGTGTATGGCAATGGGAGCGCAATAGTGACTTTCCTTACAAGAAAACAACTCTTGCTCCTAGGAACGGAAACTGCATGTGATTCAACTCCATTTAGGACTGCGAAACAAATGCTAGCTCGCCTTACAATAAACAAACTCTGCTTTTGTGGAAAGAGCACTCTTCTACTCTACTGTTTTTCCTATAGGGCCAGAACAGTGAGCTTGCTGAGTACAAAAGAACTGTGCTTCCTCACACATGGGCCATATCTAGTTCAACTCTGCTTAGGAAAATGACAAGAACAGTAGCTCCTCTTCAGTCCAATACACTGTAATTGCTGGGAACAGACGCGAGGGCTATTTGCACTGTGTATGGCAAAGGGAGCGCAATAGTGACCCTTCTTACCAGAAAACAACTCTTGCTCGTAGGACCAGAAACTGCATGTGTATTTCAACTCCATTTAGGACTGGGAAACAAACGCTAGCTCGCCTTACAAGAAACACACTCTGCTTTTGAGAAAAATGCACTCTTCTACTGTACTGTGTTTTCTATGGGGTTCGAAATGTGAGCTTGCTCAGAACAAAAGAACTGTGCTTCCTACACACACGGGCCATATCTTGTTCAATTCTGCTTAGGAAACTGACAAGAACAGTAGCTCCTCTTCAGTCCAATACACTGTACTTGCTGGGAACAGTCGCGAGGGCTATTTGCATTGTGTATGGCAAAGGGAGAGCAATAGTGACTCTTCTAACCAGAAAACATCTCTTGCTGGTAGGACCAGAAACTGCATGTGTATTTCAACTCCATTTATTACTGGGAAACAAACGCTAGCTCGCCTTACAAGAAACACACTCTGCTTTTGAGAAAAGAGCACTCTTCCCTCTACTGTGTTTCCAATGGGGTTCGAACAGTGAGCTTGCTCAGAACAAAAGAACTGTGCTTCCTACACATACGGGCCTTATTTAGTTCAACTTTGCTTAGGAAACTGACATGAACAGTAGCTCCTCTTCAGACCAATACACTGTACTTGCTGGAAAGAGACGCGAGTGTTATTTGTACTATGTATGGCAATGGGAGCACAAGAGTGACTCTTATTACCAGAAAACAATTCTTGCTCGTAGGACCAAAAACTGCATTTGATTCAACTCCATTTAGGACTGGGAAACAAACGCTAGCTCGCCTTACAAGAAACACACTCTGCTTTTGAGAAAAGAGCACTCATCTACTCTAATGTGTTTTCTATGGGGTCCGAACAGTGAGCTTGCTGAGAACAAAAGAACTGTGCTTCCTACACACACAGGCCATATCTAGTTCAACTCTGCTTAGGAAACTGACAAGAACAGTAGATCCTCTTCATTCCAATACACTGTACATGCTGGGTACAGACGCCAGTGCTACTTGCAATGTGTATGGCAATGGGAGCGCAATAGTGACTCTTCTTACCAGAAAACAATCCTTGCTCGTAGGACTAGAAACTGCATGTGATTCAACTCCTTTTAGGACTGGGAAACAAACACTAGCTCGCCTTACAAGAAACACACTCTGCTTTTGAGAAAAGAGCACTCTTCTACTCTACTGTGTTTCCTATGGGGTCCAAACAGTGAGCTTGCTCAGAACAAAAGAACTGTGCTTCCTACACACACGGGCCATATCTAGTTCAATTCTGCTTAGGAAACTGACAAGAACAGTAGCTCCTCTTCAGTCCAATACACTGTACTTGCTGGGAACAGACGCGAGTGCTATTTGCACTGTGTATGGCAATGGTAGCGCAACAGTGACTTTCCTTACCAGAAAACAACTCTTGCTCGTAGGAACGGAAACTGCATGTGATTCAACTCCTTTTAGGACTGGGAAACAAACGCTAGCTTGCCTTACAAGAAACACACTCTGCTTTTTAGGAAAGAACACTCTTCTACTCTACTGTGTTTCCTAAAGTGTCAGAACAGTGAGCTTGCTGAGTACAAAAGAACTGTGCTTCCTACACACATGGGCCATATCTAGTTCAACTCTGCTTAGGAACCTGACACGAATAGTAGCTCCTCTTCAGTCCAATACACTGTACATGCTGGGAACAGAGGCCAGTGCTATTTGCCCTGAGTATGACAATGGGAGCACAATAATGACTCTTATTACCAGAAAAATTTCTTGCTCGTAGGACCAGAAACTGCATGTGATTCAACTCCATTTAGGACTGGAAAACAAATGCTAGCTCGCCTTACAAGAAACACACTCTGCTTTTGAGAAAAGAGCACTCGTCTACTCTACTGTGTTTCCTATGGGGTCCAAACAGTGAGCTTACTCAGAACAAAAGAACTGTGCTTCCTACACACACGGGCCATATCTAGTTCAATTCTGCTTAGGAAACTGACAAGAACAGTAGCTCCTCTTCAGTACAATACACTGTACTTGTTGCGAACAGACGCGAGTGCTATTTGCACTGTGTATGGCAATGGGAGCGCAATAGTGACTTTCCTTACCAGAAAACAACTCTTGCTCGTAGGAATGGAAACTGAATGTGATTCAACTCCAATTATGACTGCGAAACAAAGGCTAGCTCGCCTTACAAAAACACACTCTGCTTTTGAGGAAAGAGCACTCTTCTACGCTATTGTGTTTCCTATAGGGCCAGAACAGTGAGCTTGCTGAGTACAAATGAACTGTGCTTACTACACACACGGGGCATATCTAGTTCAACTCTGCTTAAGAACCTGACAAGAACAGTAGATCCTCTTCAGTCCAATACACTGTACATGCTGGGAACTGAGGCCAGTGCTATTTGCCCTGTGTATGACTATGGGAGCGCAATAGTGACTCTTATTACCAGAAAAAACTCTTGCTCATAGGACCAGAAACTGCATGTGATTCAACTCCATTTAGGACTGGGAAACAAACGCGAGCTCGCCTTACAAGAAACACACTCTGCTTTTGAGAAAAGAGCACTCTTCTACTCTACTGTGTTTCCTATAGGGCCAGAACAGTGAGCTTGCTCAGAACAAAAGAACTGTGCTTCCTACACACACGGGCCATATCTAGTTCAATTATGCTTAGGAAACTGACAAGAACAGTAGATCCTCTTCAGTCCAATACACTGTACATGCTGGGTACAGACGCCAGTGCTATTTGCACTGTGTATGGCAATGGGAGCGGAATAGTGACTTTCCTTACCAGAAAACAACTCTTGCTCGTAGGACCAGAAACTGCATGGGATTCAACTCCATTTAGGACTGGGAAACAAACGCTAGCTCGCCTTACAAGAAACACACTCTGCTTTTGAGAAAAGAGCACTCTTCTACTCTACTGTGTTTCCTATGGGGTCCAAACAGTGAGCTTGCTCAGAACAAAAGAACTGTGCTTCCTACCCACAGGCCATATCTAGTTCAATTCTGCTTAGGAAACTGACAAGAACAGTAGCTCCTCTTCAGTCCAATACACTGTACTTGCTGGGAACAGAAGCGAGTGTTATTTGCACTGTGTATGGCAATGGGAGCGCAAGAGTGACTTTCCTTACCAGAAAACAACTCTTGCTCGTAGGACCAGAAACTGCATGTGATTCAACTCCATTTAGGACTGCGAAACAAACGCTATCTCGCCTTACAAGAAACACACTCTGCTTTTGAGAAAAAGGCACTCGTCTACTCTACTGTGTTTCCTTTGGGGTCCAAACAATGAGCTTGCTCAGAACAAAAGAACTGTGCTTCCTACACACACGGGCCATATCTAGTTCAGTTCTGCTTAGGAAACTGACAAGAACAGTAGAACCTCTTAAGTCCAATACACTGTACTTGCTGGGAACAGAAGCGAGTGCTATTTGCACTGTGTATGGCAATGGGAGCGCAATAGTGACTTTCCTTACAAGAAAACAACTCTTGCTCCTAGGAACGGAAACTGCATGTGATTCAACTCCATTTAGGACTGCGAAACAAATGCTAGCTCGCCTTACAATAAACAAACTCTGCTTTTGTGGAAAGAGCACTCTTCTACTCTACTGTTTTTCCTATAGGGCCAGAACAGTGAGCTTGCTGAGTACAAAAGAACTGTGCTTCCTCACACATGGGCCATATCTAGTTCAACTCTGCTTAGGAAAATGACAAGAACAGTAGCTCCTCTTCAGTCCAATACACTGTAATTGCTGGGAACAGACGCGAGGGCTATTTGCACTGTGTATGGCAAAGGGAGCGCAATAGTGACCCTTCTTACCAGAAAACAACTCTTGCTCGTAGGACCAGAAACTGCATGTGTATTTCAACTCCATTTAGGACTGGGAAACAAACGCTAGCTCGCCTTACAAGAAACACACTCTGCTTTTGAGAAAAATGCACTCTTCTACTGTACTGTGTTTTCTATGGGGTTCGAAATGTGAGCTTGCTCAGAACAAAAGAACTGTGCTTCCTACACACACGGGCCATATCTTGTTCAATTCTGCTTAGGAAACTGACAAGAACAGTAGCTCCTCTTCAGTCCAATACACTGTACTTGCTGGGAACAGTCGCGAGGGCTATTTGCATTGTGTATGGCAAAGGGAGAGCAATAGTGACTCTTCTAACCAGAAAACATCTCTTGCTGGTAGGACCAGAAACTGCATGTGTATTTCAACTCCATTTATTACTGGGAAACAAACGCTAGCTCGCCTTACAAGAAACACACTCTGCTTTTGAGAAAAGAGCACTCTTCCCTCTACTGTGTTTCCAATGGGGTTCGAACAGTGAGCTTGCTCAGAACAAAAGAACTGTGCTTCCTACACATACGGGCCTTATTTAGTTCAACTTTGCTTAGGAAACTGACATGAACAGTAGCTCCTCTTCAGACCAATACACTGTACTTGCTGGAAAGAGACGCGAGTGTTATTTGTACTATGTATGGCAATGGGAGCACAAGAGTGACTCTTATTACCAGAAAACAATTCTTGCTCGTAGGACCAAAAACTGCATTTGATTCAACTCCATTTAGGACTGGGAAACAAACGCTAGCTCGCCTTACAAGAAACACACTCTGCTTTTGAGAAAAGAGCACTCATCTACTCTAATGTGTTTTCTATGGGGTCCGAACAGTGAGCTTGCTGAGAACAAAAGAACTGTGCTTCCTACACACACAGGCCATATCTAGTTCAACTCTGCTTAGGAAACTGACAAGAACAGTAGATCCTCTTCATTCCAATACACTGTACATGCTGGGTACAGACGCCAGTGCTACTTGCAATGTGTATGGCAATGGGAGCGCAATAGTGACTCTTCTTACCAGAAAACAATCCTTGCTCGTAGGACTAGAAACTGCATGTGATTCAACTCCTTTTAGGACTGGGAAACAAACACTAGCTCGCCTTACAAGAAACACACTCTGCTTTTGAGAAAAGAGCACTCTTCTACTCTACTGTGTTTCCTATGGGGTCCAAACAGTGAGCTTGCTCAGAACAAAAGAACTGTGCTTCCTACACACACGGGCCATATCTAGTTCAATTCTGCTTAGGAAACTGACAAGAACAGTAGCTCCTCTTCAGTCCAATACACTGTACTTGCTGGGAACAGACGCGAGTGCTATTTGCACTGTGTATGGCAATGGTAGCGCAACAGTGACTTTCCTTACCAGAAAACAACTCTTGCTCGTAGGAACGGAAACTGCATGTGATTCAACTCCTTTTAGGACTGGGAAACAAACGCTAGCTTGCCTTACAAGAAACACACTCTGCTTTTTAGGAAAGAACACTCTTCTACTCTACTGTGTTTCCTAAAGTGTCAGAACAGTGAGCTTGCTGAGTACAAAAGAACTGTGCTTCCTACACACATGGGCCATATCTAGTTCAACTCTGCTTAGGAACCTGACACGAATAGTAGCTCCTCTTCAGTCCAATACACTGTACATGCTGGGAACAGAGGCCAGTGCTATTTGCCCTGAGTATGACAATGGGAGCACAATAATGACTCTTATTACCAGAAAAATTTCTTGCTCGTAGGACCAGAAACTGCATGTGATTCAACTCCATTTAGGACTGGAAAACAAATGCTAGCTCGCCTTACAAGAAACACACTCTGCTTTTGAGAAAAGAGCACTCGTCTACTCTACTGTGTTTCCTATGGGGTCCAAACAGTGAGCTTACTCAGAACAAAAGAACTGTGCTTCCTACACACACGGGCCATATCTAGTTCAATTCTGCTTAGGAAACTGACAAGAACAGTAGCTCCTCTTCAGTACAATACACTGTACTTGTTGCGAACAGACGCGAGTGCTATTTGCACTGTGTATGGCAATGGGAGCGCAATAGTGACTTTCCTTACCAGAAAACAACTCTTGCTCGTAGGAATGGAAACTGAATGTGATTCAACTCCATTTATGACTGCGAAACAAAGGCTAGCTCGCCTTACAAAAACACACTCTGCTTTTGAGGAAAGAGCACTCTTCTACGCTATTGTGTTTCCTATAGGGCCAGAACAGTGAGCTTGCTGAGTACAAATGAACTGTGCTTACTACACACACGGGCCATATCTAGTTCAACTCTGCTTAAGAACCTGACAAGAACAGTAGATCCTCTTCAGTCCAATACACTGTACATGCTGGGAACTGAGGCCAGTGCTATTTGCCCTGTGTATGACTATGGGAGCGCAATAGTGACTCTTATTACCAGAAAAAACTCTTGCTCATAGGACCAGAAACTGCATGTGATTCAACTCCATTTAGGACTGGGAAACAAACGCGAGCTCGCCTTACAAGAAACACACTCTGCTTTTGAGAAAAGAGCACTCTTCTACTCTACTGTGTTTCCTATAGGGCCAGAACAGTGAGCTTGCTCAGAACAAAAGAACTGTGCTTCCTACACACACGGGCCATATCTAGTTCAATTCTGCTTAGGAAACTGACAAGAACAGTAGATCCTCTTCAGTCCAATACACTGTACATGCTGGGTACAGACGCCAGTGCTATTTGCACTGTGTATGGCAATGGGAGCAGAATAGTGACTTTCCTTACCAGAAAACAACTCTTGCTCGTAGGACCAGAAACTGCATGGGATTCAACTCCATTTAGGACTGAGAAACAAACGCTAGCTCGCCTTACAAGAAACACACTCTGCTTTTGAGAAAAGAGCACTCTTCTACTCTACTGTGTTTCCTATGGGGTCCAAACAGTGAGCTTGCTCAGAACAAAAGAACTGTGCTTCCTACACACAGGCCATATCTAGTTCAATTCTGCTTAGGAAACTGACAAGAACAGTAGCTCCTCTTCAGTCCAATACACTGTACTTGCTGGGAACAGAAGCGAGTGTTATTTGCACTGTGTATGGCAATGGGAGCGCAAGAGTGACTTTCCTTACCAGAAAACAACTCTTGCTCGTAGGAACGGAAACTGCATGTGATTCAACTCCATTTAGGACTGCGAAACAAACACTAGCTCGGCTTACAAAAAACACACTCTGCTTTTCAGGAAAGAGCACTCTTCTACTCTACTGTGTTTCCTATAGGGCCAGAACAGTGAGCTTGCTGAGTACAAAATATCTGTGCTTTTTACACACATGGGCCATATCTAGTTCAACTCTGCTTAGGAACCTGACAAGAACAGTAGATCCTCTTCAGTCCAATACACTGTACATCCTGGGAACAGAGGCCAGTGCTATTTGCCCTGAGTATGACAATGTGAGCGCATTAGTGACTCTTATTACCAGAAAAAACTCTTGCTTTTTGGACCAGAAAATGCATGTGATTCAACTCCATTTAGGACTGGGAAACAAACGCTAGCTCGCCTTACAAGAAACACACTCTGCTTTTGAGAAAAGAGCACTCTTCTACTCTACTGTGTTTCCTATAGGTCCAGAACAGTGAGCTTGCTCAGAACAAAAGAACTGTGCTTCCTACACACACGGGCCATATCTAGTTCAATTCTGCTTAGGAAACTGACAAGAACAGTAGATCCTCTTCAGTCAAATACACTGTACATGCTGGGTAGAGACGCCAGTGCTATTTGCACTGTGTATGGCAATGGGAGCGCAATAGTGACTCTTCTTACCAGAAAACAACTCTTGCTCGTTGGACCAGAAACTGCATGTGATTCAAATCCATTTAGGACAGGGAAACAAACACTAGCTCGCCTTACAAGATGCACACTATGCTTTTGAGAAAACGGCACTCTTCTACTCTATGGTGTTTTCTATGGGGTCCGAACAGCGAGCTTGCTCAGAACAAAAGAACTGTGCTTCCTACACACACGGGCCATATCTAGTTCAACTCTGCTTAGGAAACTGACAAGAACAATAGCTCCTCTTCAGTCCAATACACTGTACTTGCTGGAAACAGACGCCAGGGCTATTTGCCCTGTGTATGACAGTGGGAGCACAATAGTGACTCTTCTTACCAGTAAACAATTCTTGCTCGTAAGACCAGAAACTGCATGTAATTCAACTCCCATTTAGGACTGGGAAACAAACGCTAGCTTGCATTACAAGAAACACACTCTGCTTTTGAGAAAAGAGCACTCTTCTACTCTATTGTGTTTCCTATGGTGTCCGAACAGTGAGCTTGCTCAGAACAAAAGAACTGTGCTTCCTACACACACGGCCATATCTAGTTCAATTCTGCTTAGGAAACTGACAAGAACAGTAGATCCTCTTCAGTCCAATACACTGTACATGCTGGGTACAAACGCCAGTGCTTTTTGCACTGTGTATGGCAATGGGGGCGCAATAGTGACTCTTCTTACCAGAAAACAACTCTTGCTCGTAGGACCAGAAACTGCATGTGATTCAACTCCATTTAGGACTGGGAAACAAACGCTAGCTCGCCTTACAAGAAACACACTCTGCTTTTGAGAAAAGAGCACTCTTCTACTCTACTGTGTTTCCTATGGGGTCCGAACAGTGAGCTTGCTCAGAACAAAAGAACTGTGCTTCCTCCACACACGGGCCATATCTAGTTCAATTCTGCTTAGGAAACTGACAAGAAAAGTAGCTCCTCTTCAGTCCAATACACTGTACTTGCTGGGAACAGAAGCGAGTGTTATTTGCACTGTGTATGGCAATGGGAGCACAAGAGTGACTTTCCTTACCAGAAAACAACTCTTGCTCGTAGGAACGGAAACTGCATGTGATTCAACTCCATTTAGGACTGCGAAACAAACACTAGCTCGGCTTACAAAAAACACACTCTGCTATTGAGGAAAGAGCACTCTTCTACTCAACTGTGTTTCCTAAAGGGCCAGAACAGTGAGCTTGCTGAGTATAAAAGAACTTTGCTTTTTACAAACATGGGCCATATCTAGTTCAACTCTGCATAGGAACCTGACAAGAACAGTAGATCCTCTTCAGTCCAAAACACTGTACATCCTGGGAACAGAGGCCAGTGCTATTTGCCCTGAGTATGACAATGGGAGCGCAATAGTGACTCTTATTACCAGAAAAAACTCTTGCTCGTAGGACCAGAAACTGCATGTGATTCAACTCCATATAGGACTAGGAAACACACGCTAGCTCGCCTTACAAAAAACACACTCTGCTTTTGAGAAAAGAGCACTCTTCTACTCTACTGTGTTTCCTATAGGGCCCGAACAGTGAGCTTGCTCAGAACAAAAGAACTGTGCTTCCTACACTCACGGGCCATATCTAGTTCAATTCTGCTTAGGAAACTGACAAGAACAGTAGATCCTCTTCAGTCCAATACACTGTACATGTTGGGTACATACGCCAGTGCTATTTGCACTGTGTATGGCAACGGGGGCGCAATAGTGACTCTTGATACCAGAAAACAACTCTTGCTCGTAGGACCAGAAACTGCATATGATTCAACTCCATTTAGGACTGGGAAACAATCGCTAGCTCGCCTTACAAGAAACACACTCTGCTTTTGAGAAAAGAGCACTCTTCTACTCTACTGTGTTTCCTATGGGGTCCAAACAGTTAGCTTGCTCAGAACAAAAGAACTGGGCTTCCTACACACACGGGCCATATCTAGTTCAATTCTGCTTAGGAAACTGACAAGAACAGTAGCTCCTCTTCAGTCCAATACACTGTACTTGCTGGGAACAGACGCGAGTGCTCTTTGCCCTGTGTATGGCAATGGGAGTGCAAGAGTGACTTTCCTTACCAGAAAACAACTCTTGCTCGTAGGAACGGAAACTGCATGTGATTCAACTCCATTTAGGACTGCGAAACAAACGCTATGTCGCCTTACAAAATACACACTCTGCTTTTGAGGAAAGAGCACTCTTCTACTCTACTGTGTTTCCTATAGGGACAGAACAGTGAGCTTGCTGAGTACAAAAGAACTGTGCTTCCTACACACATGGGCCATATCTCGTTCAACTCTGCTTAAGAAACTACAAGAACAATAGATCCTCTTCAGTCCAATACACTGTACTTGCTGGAACAGACGGGAGTGCTATTTGCCCTGTGTATGACAATGGGAGCGCAGTAGTGACTCTTCTTACCAGAAAACAACTCTTGCTCATAGAACCAGAAACTGCATGTGATTCAACTCCATTTAGGACTGGGAAAGAAACGCTAGCTCGCCTTACAGGAAACACACTCTGCTTTTGAGAAAAGGTCACTCTTCTACTCTACTGTGTTTCCTATGGGGTCCGAACAGTGAGCTTCCTCAGAAGAAAAGAACTGTGCTTCCTACACATGGGCCATATCTAGTTCAACTCTGCTTAGGCAACTGACAAGAACATTAGCTCCTCTTCAGTCCAATACACTGTACTTGCTGGGTACAGACACGAGTGCTATTTGCACTGTGTATGGCAATGGGTTCACAATAGTGACTTTCCTTAAAAGAAAACAATTCTTGCTCGTAGATCCAGAAACTGCATGATATTCAACGCGATTTAGGACTGGGAAACAAACGCTAGCTCGCCTTACAAGAAACACACTCTGCTTTTGAGAAAAGAGCACTCTTCTACTCTACTGTGTTTCCTATGGGGTCCGAACAGTGAGCTTGCTCAGAACAAAAGAACTGTGCTTTCTACACACACGGCCATATCTAGTTCAATTCTGCTTAGGAAACTGACAAAAACAGTAGCTCCTCTTCAGTCCAATACACTGTACATGCTGGGAACAGACGCCAGTGCTATTTGCCCTGTGTATGACAATGGGAGCACAATAGTGACTCTTCTTACCAGAAAACAACTCTTGCTCGTTGGACCAGAAACTGCATGTGATTCAAATCCATTTAGGACAGGGAAACAAACACTAGCTCGCCTCACAAGAAGCACACTATGCTTTTGAGAAAAGGGCACTCTTCTACTCTATGGTGTTTTCTATGGGGTCCGAACAGCGAGCTTGCTCAGAACAAAAGAACTGTGCTTTCTACACACACGGGCCATATCTAGTTCAACTCTGCTTAGGAAACTGACAAGAACAATAGCTCCTCTTCAGTCCAATACACTGTACTTGCTGGAAACTGACGCCAGTGCTATTTGCCCTGTGTATGACACTGGGAGCACAATAGTGACTCTTCTTACCAGTAAACAATTCTTGCTCGTAAGACCAGAAACCTCATGTGATTCAACTCCCATTTAGGACTGGGAAACAAAAGCGAGCTTGCATTACAAGAAACACACTCTGCTTTTGAGAAAAGAGCACTCTTCTACTCTACTGTGTTTCCTATGGTGTCCGAAGAGTGAGCTTGCTCAGAACAAAAGAACTGTGCTTCCTACACACATGGCCATATCTAGTTCAACTCTGCTTAAGAAACTGACAAGAACAGTAGCTCCTCTTCAGTCCAATACACTGTACATGCTGGGATCAGACGCCAGTGCTATTTTCCCTGTGTATGACAGTGGAAGCGCAATAGTGACTCTTCTTACCAGAAAACAACTCTTGCTCGTAGGACCAGAAAATGCATGTGATTCTACTCCCACTTAGGACTGGGAAACAAACGCTAGCTCGCCTTACAAGAAACACACTCTGCTTTTGAGAAAAGAGCATTCTTCTACTCTACTGTGTTTCCTATGGGGTCTGAACAGTGAGCTTGCTCAGAACAAAAGAACTGTACTTCCTACACACACGGGCCATATATAGTTTAACTCTGCTTAGGAAACTGACAAGAACAGTAGCTCATCTTCAGTCCAATACACTGTACTTGCTGGGAACATACGGGAGTGCTATTTGCACTGTGTGGCAATGGGAGCACAATAGTGACTTTCCTTACCAGAACACAACTCTTACTCGTGGGACAAACAATTGCATGTGATTCAACTCCATTTAGGACTGGAAAACAAACGCTAGCTCGCCTTACAAGAAACACACTCTACTTTTGAGAAAAGAACACTCTTCTACTCTGCGGTGTTTCCTATAGGGCCAAAACAGCGAGCTTGCTCAGAACAAAATAATGTGCTTCCTACACACACGCCCATATCTTGTTCAATTCTGCTTAGGAAACTGACAAGAACAGTAGATCCCTTTCAGTCCAATACACTGTACATGCTGGGACCAGACGCCAGTGCTATTTGCACTGTGTATGACAATGGGAGCACAATAGTGACTCTTCTTACCAGAAAACAGCTCTTGCTCCTAGGACCAGAAACTGCATGTGATTCAACTCCATTTAGGACTGGGAAACAAACGCAAGCTCTCCTTACAAGAAACACACTCTGCTTTTTAGAAAAGAGCACTCTTCTACTCTAATGTGTTTCCTATGGGGTCCGAAAAGTGAGCTTGCTCAGAACAAAAGAACTGTGCTTCCTACACACACGGGCCATATCTAGTTCAACTCTGCTTAGGAATCTGACCAGAAGAGTAGATCCTCTTCCGTCCAATACACTGTAAATGCTGGGAACAGACCCCAGTGCTATTTGCCCTGTGTATGACAATGGGAGCACAATAGTGACTCTTGATACCAGAAAACAACTCTTGCTCTTAGGACCAGAAACTGCATGGGATTCAACTCCATTAAGGACTGGGAAACAAACGCTAGCTCTCCTTACAAGAAACACACTCTGCTTTTGAGAAAAGAGGACTCTTCTACTCTACTGTGTTTCCTATAGAACCAGAACAGTGAGCTTGCTTAGAACAAAAAAACTGTGCTTCCTACACACACAGGCAATATCTAGATCAACTCTGCCTAGGAATCTGACAAGAACAGTAGCTCCTCTTCAGTCCAATACACTGTACTTGCTGGGAAAATACACGTGTGCTATTTGCACTGTGTATGAGAAAGGGAGCGAATAGTGACTTTCCTTACCAGAAAACAACTCTTGCTCGTGGGACCAAAAACTGCATGTGATTCAACTCCATTTAGGACTGGGAAACAAACGTAAGCTCTCCATACAAGAAACACACTCTGCTTTTGAGAAAAGAGCACTCTTCTAGTCTACTGTGTTTCCTATAGGGCCAAAAGAGTGAGCTTGCTCAGAACAAAAGAACTGTTGTTCATACACACACGGCCATATCTAGTTCAATTCTGCTTAGGAAACTGACAAGAACAGTAGATCCTCTTTAGTCCAATACACTGTACATGCTGGGAACAGACGCCAGTGCTATTTGCCCTGTGTATGACAATGGGAGCGCAATAGTGACTCTTCTTACCAGAAAACAACTCTTGCATGTAGGACCAGAAATTGCATGTGATTCAACTCCATTTAGGACTGGGAAACAAACGCAAGCTCTCCTTACAAGAAACACACTCTGCTTTTTAGAAAAGAGCACTCTTCTACTCTTATGTGTTTCCTCTGGGGTCCGAAAAGTGAGCTTGCTAAGAACAAAAGAACTGTGCTTCCTGCACACACGGGCCATATCTAGTTCAACTCTGCTTAGGAATCTGACAAGAACAGTAGCTCCTCTTCAGTCCAATACACATTACTTGCTGGGAACAGACGCGAGTGGTATTTGCAGTGTGTATGGCAATGGGAGCACAATAGTGACTCTTCTTACCAGAAAACAACTCTTGCTCATAGGACGAAAAACTGCATGGGATTCAACTACATTTAGGACTGGGAAACAAACGCTGGCTCGCCTTACAAGAAACACACTCTGCTTTTGAGAAAAGAGCACTCTTCTATTCTACTGTGTTTTCATTGGGGTCCGAACAGTGAGCTTGCTCAGAACAAAAGAACTGTGCTTCCTACACACACGGTCCATATCTAGTTCTACTCTGCTTAGGAAACTGACAAGAACAATACCTAATCTTCAGTACAATACACTGTACTTGCTGGGATCAGACGCGAGTGCTCTTTGCACTGTGCATGGCAATGGGAGCACAATAGTGACTTTCCTTACCAGAAAACAACTCTTGCTCGTGGGACCAACAACTGCATGTGATTCAACTCCATTTAGGACTGGAAAACTAAGGCTAGCTCGCCTTACAAGCAACACACTCTGCTTTTGAGAAAAGAGCACTCTTCTACTCTACTGTGTTTCCTATAGAGCCAAAACAGTGAGCTTGCTCAGAACAAAAAAACTGTGCTTCCTACACACACGGCAATATCTAGTTCAATTCTGCTTAGGAAACTGACAAGAACAGTAGATCCTCTTCAGTCCAATACATTGTATATGCTGGGAACAGACGACAGTGCTATTTGCTTTTTGTATGACAATGGGAGCACAATAGTGACTCTTCTTACCAGAAAACAACTAGTGCTCGTAGGACCAGAAACTGCATGTGATTCAACTCCATTTAGGACTGGGAAACAAACGCTAGCACGCCTTACAAAAAACAAACTCTGCTTTTTAGGAAAGAGCACTCTTCTACTCTAGTGTGTTTCCTATTGGGTCCGAAGAGTGAGCTTGCTCAGAACAAAAGAACTGTGCTTCTTACACACACGGGCATATCTAGTTCAACTCTGCTTAGGAGACTGACAAGAACAGTATATCCTCTTCAGTCCAATACACTGTACATGCTCGGAACAGACGCCAGTGCTATTTGCCCTGTGTATGACAATGGGAGCGCAATAGTGACTCTTCTTACCAGAAAACAACTCTTGCGCGTTGGACCAGAAACTGCATGTGATTCAAATCCTTTTAGGACAGGGAAACAAACGCTAGCTCGCCTTACAAGAAACACACTCTGCTTTTGAGAAAAGGGCACTCTTCTACTCTAAGGTGTTTCCTATGGGGTCTGAACAGCGAGCTTGCTCAGAACAAAAGAACTGTGCTTCTTACACACACGGCCATATCTAGTTCAACTCTGCTTAGGAAACTGAGAAGAACAGTAGCTCCTCTTCAGTCCAATACACTGTACTTGATGGGAACAGACGCGAGTCCTATTTGCACTGAGTGTGGCAATGGGAGCACAATAGTGTCTCTTCTTACCAGAAAACAACTCTTGCTCGTTGGACCAGAAACTGCATGTGATTCAAATCCATTTAGGACAGGGAAACAAACGCTAGCTCGCCTTACAAGAAACACACTATGCTTTTGAGAAAAGAGCACTCTTCTACACTACTGTGTTTCCTATGGGGTCCGAACAGTGAGCTTGCTCAGAACAAAAGAACTGTGCTTCCTACACACACGGGCCATATATAGTTTAACTCTGCTTAGGAAACTGACAAGAACAGTAGCTCATCTTCAGTCCAATACACTGTACTTGCTGGGAACAGACGGGAGTGCTATTTGCACTGTGTGGCAATGGGAACACAATAGTGACTTTCCTTACCAGAAAACAACTCTTACTCGTGGGACAAACAATTGCATGTGATTCAACTCCATTTAGGACTGGAAAACAAACGCTAGCTTGCCTTACAAGAAACACACTCTACTTTTGAGAAAAGAACACTCTTCTACTCTGCTGTGTTTCCTAAAGGGCCAAAACAGTGAGCTTGCTCAGAACAAAATAATGTGCTTCCTACACACACGCCCATATCTTGTTCAATTCTGCTTAGGAAACTGACAAGAACAGTAGATCCGCTTCAGTCCAATACACTGTACATGCTGGGACCAGACACCAGTGCTATTTGCATTGTGTATGACAATGGGAGCACAATAGTGACTCTTCTTACCAGAAAACAATTCTTGCTCGTAGGACCAGAAACTGCATGTGATTCAACTCCATTTAGGACTGGGAAACAAACGCAAGCTCTCCTTACAAGAAACACACTCTGCTTTTTAGAAAAGAGCACTCTTCTACTCTAATGTGTTTCCTATGGGGTCCGAAAAGTGAGCTTGCTCAGAACAAAAGAACAGTGCTTCCTACACACACGGGCCATATCTAGTTCAACTCTGCTTAGGAATCTGACCAGAACAGTAGATACTCTTCCGTCCAATACACTGTAAATGCTGGGAACAGACCCCAGTGCTATTTGCCCTGTGTATGACAATGGGAGCACAATAGTGACTCTTGATACCAGAAAACAACTCTTGCTCGTAGGACCAGAAACTGCATGGGATTCAACTCCATTTAGGACTGGGAAACAAACGCTAGCTCGCCTTACAAGAAACACACTCTGCTTTTGAGAAAAGAGGACTCTTCTACTCTACTGTGTTTCCTATAGGGCCAGAACAGTGAGCTTGCTTAGAACAAAAAAACTGTGCTTCCTACACACACGGGCAATATCTAGTTCAACTCTGCTTAGGAATCTGACAAGAACAGTAGCTCCTCTTAAGTCCAATACACTGTACTTGCTGGGAAAACACACGTGTGCTATTTGCACTGTGTATGAGAAAGGGAGCGAATAGTGACTTTCCTTACCAGAAAACAACTCTTGCTCCTGGGACCAAAAACTGCATGTGATTCAACTCCATTTAGGACTGGGAAACAAACGTAAGCTCTCCATACAAGAAACACACTCTGCTTTTGAGAAAAGAGCACTCTTCTACTCTACTGTGTTTCCTATAGGGCCAAAAGAGTGAGCTTGCTCAGAACAAAAGAACTGTGCTTCATACACACACGGCCATACCTAGTTCAATTCTGCTTAGGAAACTGACAAGAACAGTAGATCCTCTTTAGTCCAATACACTGTACATGCTGGGAACAGACGCCAGTGCTATTTGCCCTGTGTATGACAATGGGAGCGCAATAGTGACTCTTCTTACCAGAAAACAACTCTTGCTCGTAGGACCAGAAACTGCATGTGATTCAACTCCCATTTAGGACTGGGAAACAAACGCAAGCTCTCCTTACAAGAAACACACTCTGCTTTTTAGAAAAGAGCACTCTTCTACTCTTATGTGTTTCCTATGGGGTCCGAAAAGTGAGCTTGCTCAGAACAAAAGAACTGTGCTTCCTGCACACACGGGCCATATCTAGTTCAACTCTGCTTAGGAATCTGACAAGAACAGTAGCTCCTCTTCAGTCCAATACACATTACTTGCTGGGAACAGACGCGAGTGCTATTTGCAGTGTGTATGGCAATGGAAGCGCAATAGTGACTCTTCTTACCAGAAAACAACTCTTGCTCATAGGACGAAAAACTGCATTGGATTCAACTACATTTAGGACTGGGAAACAAATGCTAGCTCGCCTTACAAGAAACACACTCTGCTTTTGAGAAAAGAGCACTCTTCTAATCTACTGTGTTTTCATTGGGGTCCGAACAGTGAGCTTGCTCATAACAAAAGAACTGTGCTTCCTACACACACGGTCCATATCTAGTTCAACTCTGCTTAGGAAACTGACAAGAACAATACCTAATCTTCAGTACAATACACTGTACTTGCTGGGATCAGACGCGAGTGCTCTTTGCACTGTGCATGGCAATGGGAGCACAATAGTGACTTTCCTTACCAGAAAATAACTCTTGCTCGTGGGACCAACAACTGCATGTGATTCAACTCCATTTAGGACTGGAAAACAAAGGCTAGCTCGCCTTACAAGCAACACACTCTGCTTTTGAGAAAAGAGCACTCTTCTACTCTACTGTGTTTCCTATAGGGCCAGAACAGTGAGCATGCTCAGAACAAAAGAACTGTGCTTCCTACACACACGGCCATATCTAGTTCAATTCTGCTTAGGAAACTGACAAGAACAGTAGATCCTCTTCAGTCCAATACACTGTACATGCTGGGAACAGACGACAGTGCTATTTGCTTTTTGTATGACAATGGGAGCACAATAGTGACTCTTCTTACCAGAAAACAACTATTGCTCGTAGGACCAGAAACTGCATGTGATTCAACTCCATTTAGGACTGGGAAACAAACACTAGCTCGCCTTACAAGAAACACAATCTGCTTTTTAGGAAAGAGCACTCTTCTACTCTAATGTGTTTCCTATGGTGTCTGAACAGTGAGCTTGCTCAGAACAAAAGAACTGTGCTTCCTACACACACAGTCCATATCTAGTTCAACTCTGCTTAGGAAATTGACAAGAACAGTAGCTCCTCTTCAGTACAATACATAGTACTAGCTGGGATCAGATGCGAGTGCTCTTTGCACTGTGCATGGCAATGGGAGCACAATAGTGACTTTCCTTACAAGAAAACAACTCTTGCTCGTGGGAACAACAACTGCATGTGATTCAACTCCATTTAGGACTGGAAAACAAAGGCTAGCTCGCCTTACAAGCAACACACTCTTCTTTTCAGAAAAGAGCACTCTTCTACTCTACTGTGTTTCCTATAGAGCCAAAACAGTGAGCTTGCTCAGAACAAAAAAACTGTGCTTCCTACACACACGGCCATATCTAGTTCAATTCTGCTTAGGAAACTGTCAAGAACAGTAGATCCTCTTCAGTCCAATACATTGTACATGCTGGGAACAGACGACAGTGCTATTTGCTTTTTGTATGACAATGGGAGCACAATAGTGACTCTTCTTACCAGAAAACAACTATTGCTCGTAGGACCAGAAACTGCATGTGATTCAACTCCATTTAGGACTGGGAAACAAACGCTAGCTCGCCTTACAAAAAACAAACTCTGCTTTTTAGGAAAGAGCACTCTTCTACTCTAATGTGTTTCCTATTGGGTCCGAAGAGTGAGCTTGCTCAGAACAAAAGAACTGTGCTTCTTACACACACGGGCATATCTACTTCAACTCTGCTTAGGAGACTGACAAGAACAGTAGATCCTCTTCAGTCAAATACACTGTACATGCTGGGTAGAGACGCCAGTGCTATTTGCACTGTGTATGGCAATGGGAGCGCAATAGTGACTCTTCTTACCAGAAAACAACTCTTGCTCGTTGGACCAGAAACTGCATGTGATTCAAATCCATTTAGGACAGGGAAACAAACACTAGCTCGCCTTACAAGATGCACACTATGCTTTTGAGAAAAAGGCACTCTTCTACTCTATGGTGTTTTCTATGGGGTCCGAACAGCGAGCTTGCTCAGAACAAAAGAACTGTGCTTCCTACACACACGGGCCATATCTAGTTCAACTCTGCTTAGGAAACTGACAAGAACAATAGCTCCTCTTCAGTCCAATACACTGTACTTGCTGGAAACAGACGCCAGGGCTATTTGCCCTGTGTATGACAGTGGGAGCACAATAGTGACTCTTCTTACCAGTAAACAATTCTTGCTCGTAAGACCAGAAACTGCATGTGATTCAACTCCCATTTAGGACGGGGAAACAAACGCTAGCTTGCATTACAAGAAACACACTCTGCTTTTGAGAAAAGAGCACTCTTCTACTCTATTGTGTTTCCTATGGTGTCCGAACAGTGAGCTTGCTCAGAACAAAAGAACTGTGCTTCCTACACACACGGCCATATCTAGTTCAATTCTGCTTAGGAAACTGACAAGAACAGTAGATCCTCTTCAGTCCAATACACTGTACATGCTGGGTACAAACGCCAGTGCTTTTTGCACTGTGTATGGCAATGGGGGCGCAATAGTGACTCTTCTTACCAGAAAACAACTCTTGCTCGTAGGACCAGAAACTGCATGTGATTCAACTCCATTTAGGACTGGGAAACAAACGCTAGCTCGCCTTACAAGAAACACACTCTGCTTTTGAGAAAAGAGCACTCTTCTACTCTACTGTGTTTCCTATGGGGTCCGAACAGTGAGCTTGCTCAGAACAAAAGAACTGTGCTTCCTCCACACACGGGCCATATCTAGTTCAATTCTGCTTAGGAAACTGACAAGAAAAGTAGCTCCTCTTCAGTCCAATACACTGTACTTGCTGGGAACAGAAGCGAGTGTTATTTGCACTGTGTATGGCAATGGGAGCACAAGAGTGACTTTCCTTACCAGAAAACAACTCTTGCTCGTAGGAACGGAAACTGCATGTGATTCAACACCATTTAGGACTGCGAAACAAACACTAGCTCGGCTTACAAAAAACACACTCTGCTATTGAGGAAAGAGCACTCTTCTACTCAACTGTGTTTCCTAAAGGGCCAGAACAGTGAGCTTGCTGAGTATAAAAGAACTGTGCTTTTTACAAACATGGGCCATATCTAGTTCAACTCTGCATAGGAACCTGACAAGAACAGTAGATCCTCTTCAGTCCAAAACACTGTACATCCTGGGAACAGAGGCCAGTGCTATTTGCCCTGAGTATGACAATGGGAGCGCAATAGTGACTCTTATTACCAGAAAAAACTCTTGCTCGTAGGACCAGAAACTGCATGTGATTCAACTCCATATAGGACTAGGAAACACACGCTAGCTCGCCTTACAAAAAACACATTCTGCTTTTGAGAAAAGAGCACTCTTCTACTCTACTGTGTTTCCTATAGGGCCCGAACAGTGAGCTTGCTCAGAACAAAAGAACTGTGCTTCCTACACTCACGGGCCATATCTAGTTCAATTCTGCTTAGGAAACTGACAAGAACAGTAGATCCTCTTCAGTCCAATACACTGTACATGTTGGGTACATACGCCAGTGCTATTTGCACTGTGTATGGCAACGGGGGCGCAATAGTGACTCTTGATACCAGAAAACAACTCTTGCTCGTAGGACCAGAAACTGCATATGATTCAACTCCATTTAGGACTGGGAAACAATCGCTAGCTCGCCTTACAAGAAACACACTCTGCTTTTGAGAAAAGAGCACTCTTCTACTCTACTGTGTTTCCTATGGGGTCCAAACAGTTAGCTTGCTCAGAACAAAAGAACTGGGCTTCCTACACACACGGGCCATATCTAGTTCAATTCTGCTTAGGAAACTGACAAGAACAGTAGCTCCTCTTCAGTCCAATACACTGTACTTGCTGGGAACAGACGCGAGTGCTCTTTGCCCTGTGTATGGCAATGGGAGTGCAAGAGTGACTTTCCTTACCAGAAAACAACTCTTGCTCGTAGGAACGGAAACTGCATGTGATTCAACTCCATTTAGGACTGCGAAACAAACGCTAGGTCGCCTTACAAAAAACACACTCTGCTTTTGAGGAAAGAGCACTCTTCTACTCTACTGTGTTTCCTATAGGGACAGAACAGTGAGCTTGCTGAGTACAAAAGAACTGTGCTTCCTACACACATGGGCCATATCTCGTTCAACTCTGCTTAAGAAACTACAAGAACAATAGATCCTCTTCAGTCCAATACACTGTACTTGCTGGAACAGACGGGAGTGCTATTTGCCCTGTGTATGACAATGGGAGCGCAGTAGTGACTCTTCTTACCAGAAAACAACTCTTGCTCATAGAACCAGAAACTGCATGTGATTCAACTCCATTTAGGACTGGGAAAGAAACGCTAGCTCGCCTTACAGGAAACACACTCTGCTTTTGAGAAAAGGTCACTCTTCTACTCTACTGTGTTTCCTATGGGGTCCGAACAGTGAGCTTCCTCAGAAGAAAAGAACTGTGCTTCCTACACATGGGCCATATCTAGTTCAACTCTGCTTAGGCAACTGACAAGAACATTAGCTCCTCTTCAGTCCAATACACTGTACTTGCTGGGTACAGACACGAGTGCTATTTGCACTGTGTATGGCAATGGGTTCACAATAGTGACTTTCCTTAAAAGAAAACAATTCTTGCTCGTAGATCCAGAAACTGCATGATATTCAACGTGATTTAGGACTGGGAAACAAACGCTAGCTCGCCTTACAAGAAAAACACTCTGCTTTTGAGAAAAGAGCACTCTTCTACTCTACTGTGTTTCCTATGGGGTCCGAACAGTGAGCTTGCTCAGAACAAAAGAACTGTGCTTTCTACACACACGGCCATATCTAGTTCAATTCTGCTTAGGAAACTGACAAAAACAGTAGCTCCTCTTCAGTCCAATACACTGTACATGCTGGGAACAGACGCCAGTGCTATTTGCCCTGTGTATGACAATGGGAGCACAATAGTGACTCTTCTTACCAGAAAACAACTCTTGCTCGTTGGACCAGAAACTGCATGTGATTCAAATCCATTTAGGACAGGGAAACAAACACTAGCTCGCCTCACAAGAAGCACACTATGCTTTTGAGAAAAGGGCACTCTTCTACTCTATGGTGTTTTCTATGGGGTCCGAACAGCGAGCTTGCTCAGAACAAAAGAACTGTGCTTTCTACACACACGGGCCATATCTAGTTCAACTCTGCTTAGGAAACTGACAAGAACAATAGCTCCTCTTCAGTCCAATACACTGTACTTGCTGGAAACAGACGCCAGTGCTATTTGCCCTGTGTATGACACTGGGAGCACAATAGTGACTCTTCTTACCAGTAAACAATTCTTGCTCGTAAGACCAGAAACCTCATGTGATTCAACTCCCATTTAGGACTGGGAAACAAAAGCGAGCTTGCATTACAAGAAACACACTCTGCTTTTGAGAAAAGAGCACTCTTCTACTCTACTGTGTTTCCTATGGTGTCCGAAGAGTGAGCTTGCTCAGAACAAAAGAACTGTGCTTCCTACACACATGGCCATATCTAGTTCAACTCTGCTTAAGAAACTGACAAGAACAGTAGCTCCTCTTCAGTCCAATACACTGTACATGCTGGGATCAGACGCCAGTGCTATTTTCCCTGTGTATGACAGTGGAAGCGCAATAGTGACTCTTCTTACCAGAAAACAACTCTTGCTCGTAGGACCAGAAAATGCATGTGATTCTACTCCCATTTAGGACTGGGAAACAAACGCTAGCTCGCCTTACAAGAAACACACTCTGCTTTTGAGAAAAGAGCATTCTTCTACTCTACTGTGTTTCCTATGGGGTCTGAACAGTGAGCTTGCTCAGAACAAAAGAACTGTGCTTCCTACACACACGGGCCATATATAGTTTAACTCTGCTTAGGAAACTGACAAGAACAGTAGCTCATCTTCAGTCCAATACACTGTACTTGCTGGGAACATACGGGAGTGCTATTTGCACTGTGTGGCAATGGGAGCACAATAGTGACTTTCCTTACCAGAACACAACTCTTACTCGTGGGACAAACAATTGCATGTGATTCAACTCCATTTAGGACTGGAAAACAAACGCTAGCTCGCCTTACAAGAAACACACTCTACTTTTGAGAAAAGAACACTCTTCTACTCTGCGGTGTTTCCTATAGGGCCAAAACAGCGAGCTTGCTCAGAACAAAATAATGTGCTTCCTACACACACGCCCATATCTTGTTCAATTCTGCTTAGGAAACTGACAAGAACAGTAGATCCCTTTCAGTCCAATACACTGTACATGCTGGGACCAGACGCCAGTGCTATTTGCACTGTGTATGACAATGGGAGCACAATAGTGACTCTTCTTACCAGAAAACAGCTCTTGCTCCTAGGACCAGAAACTGCATGTGATTCAACTCCATTTAGGACTGGGAAACAAACGCAAGCTCTCCTTACAAGAAACACACTCTGCTTTTTAGAAAAGAGCACTCTTCTACTCTAATGTGTTTCCTATGGGGTCCGAAAAGTGAGCTTGCTCAGAACAAAAGAACTGTGCTTCCTACACACACGGGCCATATCTAGTTCAACTCTGCTTAGGAATCTGACCAGAAGAGTAGATCCTCTTCCGTCCAATACACTGTAAATGCTGGGAACAGACCCCAGTGCTATTTGCCCTGTGTATGACAATGGGAGCACAATAGTGACTCTTGATACCAGAAAACAACTCTTGCTCTTAGGACCAGAAACTGCATGGGATTCAACTCCATTAAGGACTGGGAAACAAACGCTAGCTCTCCTTACAAGAAACACACTCTGCTTTTGAGAAAAGAGGACTCTTCTACTCTACTGTGTTTCCTATAGAACCAGAACAGTGAGCTTGCTTAGAACAAAAAAACTGTGCTTCCTACACACACAGGCAATATCTAGATCAACTCTGCCTAGGAATCTGACAAGAACAGTAGCTCCTCTTCAGTCCAATACACTGTACTTGCTGGGAAAATACACGTGTGCTATTTGCACTGTGTATGAGAAAGGGAGCGAATAGTGACTTTCCTTACCAGAAAACAACTCTTGCTCGTGGGACCAAAAACTGCATGTGATTCAACTCCATTTAGGACTGGGAAACAAACGTAAGCTCTCCATACAAGAAACACACTCTGCTTTTGAGAAAAGAGCACTCTTCTAGTCTACTGTGTTTCCTATAGGGCCAAAAGAGTGAGCTTGCTCAGAACAAAAGAACTGTTGTTCATACACACACGGCCATATCTAGTTCAATTCTGCTTAGGAAACTGACAAGAACAGTAGATCCTCTTTAGTCCAATACACTGTACATGCTGGGAACAGACGCCAGTGCTATTTGCCCTGTGTATGACAATGGGAGCGCAATAGTGACTCTTCTTACCAGAAAACAACTCTTGCATGTAGGACCAGAAATTGCATGTGATTCAACTCCATTTAGGACTGGGAAACAAACGCAAGCTCTCCTTACAAGAAACACACTCTGCTTTTTAGAAAAGAGCACTCTTCTACTCTTATGTGTTTCCTCTGGGGTCCGAAAAGTGAGCTTGCTAAGAACAAAAGAACTGTGCTTCCTGCACACACGGGCCATATCTAGTTCAACTCTGCTTAGGAATCTGACAAGAACAGTAGCTCCTCTTCAGTCCAATACACATTACTTGCTGGGAACAGACGCGAGTGGTATTTGCAGTGTGTATGGCAATGGGAGCACAATAGTGACTCTTCTTACCAGAAAACAACTCTTGCTCATAGGACGAAAAACTGCATGGGATTCAACTACATTTAGGACTGGGAAACAAACGCTGGCTCGCCTTACAAGAAACACACTCTGCTTTTGAGAAAAGAGCACTCTTCTATTCTACTGTGTTTTCATTGGGGTCCGAACAGTGAGCTTGCTCAGAACAAAAGAACTGTGCTTCCTACACACACGGTCCATATCTAGTTCTACTCTGCTTAGGAAACTGACAAGAACAATACCTAATCTTCAGTACAATACACTGTACTTGCTGGGATCAGACGCGAGTGCTCTTTGCACTGTGCATGGCAATGGGAGCACAATAGTGACTTTCCTTACCAGAAAACAACTCTTGCTCGTGGGACCAACAACTGCATGTGATTCAACTCCATTTAGGACTGGAAAACAAAGGCTAGCTCGCCTTACAAGCAACACACTCTGCTTTTGAGAAAAGAGCACTCTTCTACTCTACTGTGTTTCCTATAGAGCCAAAACAGTGAGCTTGCTCAGAACAAAAAAACTGTGCTTCCTACACACACGGCAATATCTAGTTCAATTCTGCTTAGGAAACTGACAAGAACAGTAGATCCTCTTCAGTCCAATACATTGTATATGCTGGGAACAGACGACAGTGCTATTTGCTTTTTGTATGACAATGGGAGCACAATAGTGACTCTTCTTACCAGAAAACAACTAGTGCTCGTAGGACCAGAAACTGCATGTGATTCAACTCCATTTAGGACTGGGAAACAAACGCTAGCACGCCTTACAAAAAACAAACTCTGCTTTTTAGGAAAGAGCACTCTTCTACTCTAGTGTGTTTCCTATTGGGTCCGAAGAGTGAGCTTGCTCAGAACAAAAGAACTGTGCTTCTTACACACACGGGCATATCTAGTTCAACTCTGCTTAGGAGACTGACAAGAACAGTATATCCTCTTCAGTCCAATACACTGTACATGCTCGGAACAGACGCCAGTGCTATTTGCCCTGTGTATGACAATGGGAGCGCAATAGTGACTCTTCTTACCAGAAAACAACTCTTGCGCGTTGGACCAGAAACTGCATGTGATTCAAATCCTTTTAGGACAGGGAAACAAACGCTAGCTCGCCTTACAAGAAACACACTCTGCTTTTGAGAAAAGGGCACTCTTCTACTCTAAGGTGTTTCCTATGGGGTCTGAACAGCGAGCTTGCTCAGAACAAAAGAACTGTGCTTCTTACACACACGGCCATATCTAGTTCAACTCTGCTTAGGAAACTGAGAAGAACAGTAGCTCCTATTCAGTCCAATACACTGTACTTGATGGGAACAGACGCGAGTCCTATTTGCACTGAGTGTGGCAATGGGAGCACAATAGTGTCTCTTCTTACCAGAAAACAACTCTTGCTCGTTGGACCAGAAACTGCATGTGATTCAAATCCATTTAGGACAGGGAAACAAACGCTAGCTCGCCTTACAAGAAACACACTATGCTTTTGAGAAAAGAGCACTCTTCTACACTACTGTGTTTCCTATGGGGTCCGAACAGTGAGCTTGCTCAGAACAAAAGAACTGTGCTTCCTACACACACGGGCCATATATAGTTTAACTCTGCTTAGGAAACTGACAAGAACAGTAGCTCATCTTCAGTCCAATACACTGTACTTGCTGGGAACAGACGGGAGTGCTATTTGCACTGTGTGGCAATGGGAACACAATAGTGACTTTCCTTACCAGAAAACAACTCTTACTCGTGGGACAAACAATTGCATGTGATTCAACTCCATTTAGGACTGGAAAACAAAAGGTAGCTTGCCTTACAAGAAACACACTCTACTTTTGAGAAAAGAACACTCTTCTACTCTGCTGTGTTTCCTAAAGGGCCAAAACAGTGAGCTTGCTCAGAACAAAATAATGTGCTTCCTACACACACGCCCATATCTTGTTCAATTCTGCTTAGGAAACTGACAAGAACAGTAGATCCGCTTCAGTCCAATACACTGTACATGCTGGGACCAGACACCAGTGCTATTTGCACTGTGTATGACAATGGGAGCACAATAGTGACTCTTCTTACCAGAAAACAATTCTTGCTCGTAGGACCAGAAACTGCATGGGATTCAACTCCATTTAGGACTGGGAAACAAACGCAAGCTCTCCTTACAAGAAACACACTCTGCTTTTTAGAAAAGAGCACTCTTCTACTCTAATGTGTTTCCTATGGGGTCCGAAAAGTGAGCTTGCTCAGAACAAAAGAACAGTGCTTCCTACACACACGGGCCATATCTAGTTCAACTCTGCTTAGGAATCTGACCAGAACAGTAGATACTCTTCCGTCCAATACACTGTAAATGCTGGGAACAGACCCCAGTGCTATTTGCCCTGTGTATGACAATGGGAGCACAATAGTGACTCTTGATACCAGAAAACAACTCTTGCTCGTAGGACCAGAAACTGCATGGGATTCAACTCCATTTAGGACTGGGAAACAAACGCTAGCTCGCCTTACAAGAAACACACTCTGCTTTTGAGAAAAGAGGACTCTTCTACTCTACTGTGTTTCCTATAGGGCCAGAACAGTGAGCTTGCTTAGAACAAAAAAACTGTGCTTCCTACACACACGGGCAATATCTAGTTCAACTCTGCTTAGGAATCTGACAAGAACAGTAGCTCCTCTTAAGTCCAATACACTGTACTTGCTGGGAAAACACACGTGTGCTATTTGCACTGTGTATGAGAAAGGGAGCGAATAGTGACTTTCCTTACCAGAAAACAACTCTTGCTCGTGGGACCAAAAACTGCATGTGATTCAACTCCATTTAGGACTGGGAAACAAACGTAAGCTCTCCATACAAGAAACACACTCTGCTTTTGAGAAAAGAGCACTCTTCTAGTCTACTGTGTTTCCTATAGGGCCAAAAGAGTGAGCTTGCTCAGAACAAAAGAACTGTTGTTCATACACACACGGCCATATCTAGTTCAATTCTGCTTAGGAAACTGACAAGAACAGTAGATCCTCTTTAGTCCAATACACTGTACATGCTGGGAACAGACGCCAGTGCTATTTGCCCTGTGTATGACAATGGGAGCGCAATAGTGACTCTTCTTACCAGAAAACAACTCTTGCATGTAGGACCAGAAATTGCATGTGATTCAACTCCATTTAGGACTGGGAAACAAACGCAAGCTCTCCTTACAAGAAACACACTCTGCTTTTTAGAAAAGAGCACTCTTCTACTCTTATGTGTTTCCTCTGGGGTCCGAAAAGTGAGCTTGCTAAGAACAAAAGAACTGTGCTTCCTGCACACACGGGCCATATCTAGTTCAACTCTGCTTAGGAATCTGACAAGAACAGTAGCTCCTCTTCAGTCCAATACACATTACTTGCTGGGAACAGACGCGAGTGGTATTTGCAGTGTGTATGGCAATGGGAGCACAATAGTGACTCTTCTTACCAGAAAACAACTCTTGCTCATAGGACGAAAAACTGCATGGGATTCAACTACATTTAGGACTGGGAAACAAACGCTGGCTCGCCTTACAAGAAACACACTCTGCTTTTGAGAAAAGAGCACTCTTCTATTCTACTGTGTTTTCATTGGGGTCCGAACAGTGAGCTTGCTCAGAACAAAAGAACTGTGCTTCCTACACACACGGTCCATATCTAGTTCTACTCTGCTTAGGAAACTGACAAAAACAGTAGCTCCTCTTCAGTCCAATACACTGTACATGCTGGGAACAGACGCCAGTGCTATTTGCCCTGTGTATGACAATGGGAGCACAATAGTGACTCTTCTTACCAGAAAACAACTCTTGCTCGTTGGACCAGAAACTGCATGTGATTCAAATCCATTTAGGACAGGGAAACAAACACTAGCTCGCCTCACAAGAAGCACACTATGCTTTTGAGAAAAGGGCACTCTTCTACTCTATGGTGTTTTCTATGGGGTCCGAACAGCGAGCTTGCTCAGAACAAAAGAACTGTGCTTTCTACACACACGGGCCATATCTAGTTCAACTCTGCTTAGGAAACTGACAAGAACAATAGCTCCTCTTCAGTCCAATACACTGTACTTGCTGGAAACAGACGCCAGTGCTATTTGCCCTGTGTATGACACTGGGAGCACAATAGTGACTCTTCTTACCAGTAAACAATTCTTGCTCGTAAGACCAGAAACCTCATGTGATTCAACTCCCATTTAGGACTGGGAAACAAAAGCGAGCTTGCATTACAAGAAACACACTCTGCTTTTGAGAAAAGAGCACTCTTCTACTCTACTGTGTTTCCTATGGTGTCCGAAGAGTGAGCTTGCTCAGAACAAAAGAACTGTGCTTCCTACACACATGGCCATATCTAGTTCAACTCTGCTTAAGAAACTGACAAGAACAGTAGCTCCTCTTCAGTCCAATACACTGTACATGCTGGGATCAGACGCCAGTGCTATTTTCCCTGTGTATGACAGTGGAAGCGCAATAGTGACTCTTCTTACCAGAAAACAACTCTTGCTCGTAGGACCAGAAAATGCATGTGATTCTACTCCCATTTAGGACTGGGAAACAAACGCTAGCTCGCCTTACAAGAAACACACTCTGCTTTTGAGAAAAGAGCATTCTTCTACTCTACTGTGTTTCCTATGGGGTCTGAACAGTGAGCTTGCTCAGAACAAAAGAACTGTACTTCCTACACACACGGGCCATATATAGTTTAACTCTGCTTAGGAAACTGACAAGAACAGTAGCTCATCTTCAGTCCAATACACTGTACTTGCTGGGAACATACGGGAGTGCTATTTGCACTGTGTGGCAATGGGAGCACAATAGTGACTTTCCTTACCAGAACACAACTCTTACTCGTGGGACAAACAATTGCATGTGATTCAACTCCATTTAGGACTGGAAAACAAACGCTAGCTCGCCTTACAAGAAACACACTCTACTTTTGAGAAAAGAACACTCTTCTACTCTGCGGTGTTTCCTATAGGGCCAAAACAGCGAGCTTGCTCAGAACAAAATAATGTGCTTCCTACACACACGCCCATATCTTGTTCAATTCTGCTTAGGAAACTGACAAGAACAGTAGATCCCTTTCAGTCCAATACACTGTACATGCTGGGACCAGACGCCAGTGCTATTTGCACTGTGTATGACAATGGGAGCACAATAGTGACTCTTCTTACCAGAAAACAGCTCTTGCTCCTAGGACCAGAAACTGCATGTGATTCAACTCCATTTAGGACTGGGAAACAAACGCAAGCTCTCCTTACAAGAAACACACTCTGCTTTTTAGAAAAGAGCACTCTTCTACTCTAATGTGTTTCCTATGGGGTCCGAAAAGTGAGCTTGCTCAGAACAAAAGAACTGTGCTTCCTACACACACGGGCCATATCTAGTTCAACTCTGCTTAGGAATCTGACCAGAAGAGTAGATCCTCTTCCGTCCAATACACTGTAAATGCTGGGAACAGACCCCAGTGCTATTTGCCCTGTGTATGACAATGGGAGCACAATAGTGACTCTTGATACCAGAAAACAACTCTTGCTCTTAGGACCAGAAACTGCATGGGATTCAACTCCATTAAGGACTGGGAAACAAACGCTAGCTCTCCTTACAAGAAACACACTCTGCTTTTGAGAAAAGAGGACTCTTCTACTCTACTGTGTTTCCTATAGAACCAGAACAGTGAGCTTGCTTAGAACAAAAAAACTGTGCTTCCTACACACACAGGCAATATCTAGATCAACTCTGCCTAGGAATCTGACAAGAACAGTAGCTCCTCTTCAGTCCAATACACTGTACTTGCTGGGAAAATACACGTGTGCTATTTGCACTGTGTATGAGAAAGGGAGCGAATAGTGACTTTCCTTACCAGAAAACAACTCTTGCTCGTGGGACCAAAAACTGCATGTGATTCAACTCCATTTAGGACTGGGAAACAAACGTAAGCTCTCCATACAAGAAACACACTCTGCTTTTGAGAAAAGAGCACTCTTCTAGTCTACTGTGTTTCCTATAGGGCCAAAAGAGTGAGCTTGCTCAGAACAAAAGAACTGTTGTTCATACACACACGGCCATATCTAGTTCAATTCTGCTTAGGAAACTGACAAGAACAGTAGATCCTCTTTAGTCCAATACACTGTACATGCTGGGAACAGACGCCAGTGCTATTTGCCCTGTGTATGACAATGGGAGCGCAATAGTGACTCTTCTTACCAGAAAACAACTCTTGCATGTAGGACCAGAAATTGCATGTGATTCAACTCCATTTAGGACTGGGAAACAAACGCAAGCTCTCCTTACAAGAAACACACTCTGCTTTTTAGAAAAGAGCACTCTTCTACTCTTATGTGTTTCCTCTGGGGTCCGAAAAGTGAGCTTGCTAAGAACAAAAGAACTGTGCTTCCTGCACACACGGGCCATATCTAGTTCAACTCTGCTTAGGAATCTGACAAGAACAGTAGCTCCTCTTCAGTCCAATACACATTACTTGCTGGGAACAGACGCGAGTGGTATTTGCAGTGTGTATGGCAATGGGAGCACAATAGTGACTCTTCTTACCAGAAAACAACTCTTGCTCATAGGACGAAAAACTGCATGGGATTCAACTACATTTAGGACTGGGAAACAAACGCTGGCTCGCCTTACAAGAAACACACTCTGCTTTTGAGAAAAGAGCACTCTTCTATTCTACTGTGTTTTCATTGGGGTCCGAACAGTGAGCTTGCTCAGAACAAAAGAACTGTGCTTCCTACACACACGGTCCATATCTAGTTCTACTCTGCTTAGGAAACTGACAAGAACAATACCTAATCTTCAGTACAATACACTGTACTTGCTGGGATCAGACGCGAGTGCTCTTTGCACTGTGCATGGCAATGGGAGCACAATAGTGACTTTCCTTACCAGAAAACAACTCTTGCTCGTGGGACCAACAACTGCATGTGATTCAACTCCATTTAGGACTGGAAAACTAAGGCTAGCTCGCCTTACAAGCAACACACTCTGCTTTTGAGAAAAGAGCACTCTTCTACTCTACTGTGTTTCCTATAGAGCCAAAACAGTGAGCTTGCTCAGAACAAAAAAACTGTGCTTCCTACACACACGGCAATATCAAGTTCAATTCTGCTTAGGAAAATGACAAGAACAGTAGATCCTCTTCAGTCCAATACATTGTATATGCTGGGAACAGACCACAGTGCTATTTGCTTTTTGTATGACAATGGGAGCACAATAGTGACTCTTCTTACCAGAAAACAACTAGTGCTCGTAGGACCAGAAACTGCATGTGATTCAACTCCATTTAGGACTGGGAAACAAACGCTAGCACGCCTTACAAAAAACAAACTCTGCTTTTTAGGAAAGAGCACTCTTCTACTCTAGTGTGTTTCCTATTGGGTCCGAAGAGTGAGCTTGCTCAGAACAAAAGAACTGTGCTTCTTACACACACGGGCATATCTAGTTCAACTCTGCTTAGGAGACTGACAAGAACAGTATATCCTCTTCAGTCCAATACACTGTACATGCTCGGAACAGACGCCAGTGCTATTTGCCCTGTGTATGACAATGGGAGCGCAATAGTGACTCTTCTTACCAGAAAACAACTCTTGCGCGTTGGACCAGAAACTGCATGTGATTCAAATCCTTTTAGGACAGGGAAACAAACGCTAGCTCGCCTTACAAGAAACACACTCTGCTTTTGAGAAAAGGGCACTCTTCTACTCTAAGGTGTTTCCTATGGGGTCTGAACAGCGAGCTTGCTCAGAACAAAAGAACTGTGCTTCTTACACACACGGCCATATCTAGTTCAACTCTGCTTAGGAAACTGAGAAGAACAGTAGCTCCTCTTCAGTCCAATACACTGTACTTGATGGGAACAGACGCGAGTCCTATTTGCACTGAGTGTGGCAATGGGAGCACAATAGTGTCTCTTCTTACCAGAAAACAACTCTTGCTCGTTGGACCAGAAACTGCATGTGATTCAAATCCATTTAGGACAGGGAAACAAACGCTAGCTCGCCTTACAAGAAACACACTATGCTTTTGAGAAAAGAGCACTCTTCTACACTACTGTGTTTCCTATGGGGTCCGAACAGTGAGCTTGCTCAGAACAAAAGAACTGTGCTTCCTACACACACGGGCCATATATAGTTTAACTCTGCTTAGGAAACTGACAAGAACAGTAGCTCATCTTCAGTCCAATACACTGTACTTGCTGGGAACAGACAGGAGTGCTATTTGCACTGTGTGGCAATGGGAACACAATAGTGACTTTCCTTACCAGAAAACAACTCTTACTCGTGGGACAAACAATTGCATGTGATTCAACTCCATTTAGGACTGGAAAACAAACGCTAGCTTGCCTTACAAGAAACACACTCTACTTTTGAGAAAAGAACACTCTTCTACTCTGCTGTGTTTCCTAAAGGGCCAAAACAGTGAGCTTGCTCAGAACAAAATAATGTGCTTCCTACACACACGCCCATATCTTGTTCAATTCTGCTTAGGAAACTGACAAGAACAGTAGATCCGCTTCAGTCCAATACACTGTACATGCTGGGACCAGACACCAGTGCTATTTGCATTGTGTATGACAATGGGAGCACAATAGTGACTCTTCTTACCAGAAAACAATTCTTGCTCGTAGGACCAGAAACTGCATGTGATTCAACTCCATTTAGGACTGGGAAACAAACGCAAGCTCTCCTTACAAGAAACACACTCTGCTTTTTAGAAAAGAGCACTCTTCTACTCTAATGTGTTTCCTATGGGGTCCGAAAAGTGAGCTTGCTCAGAACAAAAGAACAGTGCTTCCTACACACACGGGCCATATCTAGTTCAACTCTGCTTAGGAATCTGACCAGAACAGTAGATACTCTTCCGTCCAATACACTGTAAATGCTGGGAACAGACCCCAGTGCTATTTGCCCTGTGTATGACAATGGGAGCACAATAGTGACTCTTGATACCAGAAAACAACTCTTGCTCGTAGGACCAGAAACTGCATGGGATTCAACTCCATTTAGGACTGGGAAACAAACGCTAGCTCGCCTTACAAGAAACACACTCTGCTTTTGAGAAAAGAGGACTCTTCTACTCTACTGTGTTTCCTATAGGGCCAGAACAGTGAGCTTGCTTAGAACAAAAAAACTGTGCTTCCTACACACACGGGCAATATCTAGTTCAACTCTGCTTAGGAATCTGACAAGAACAGTAGCTCCTCTTAAGTCCAATACACTGTACTTGCTGGGAAAACACACGTGTGCTATTTGCACTGTGTATGAGAAAGGGAGCGAATAGTGACTTTCCTTACCAGAAAACAACTCTTGCTCCTGGGACCAAAAACTGCATGTGATTCAACTCCATTTAGGACTGGGAAACAAACGTAAGCTCTCCATACAAGAAACACACTCTGCTTTTTAGAAAAGAGCACTCTTCTACTCTTATGTGTTTCCTATGGGGTCCGAAAAGTGAGCTTGCTCAGAACAAAAGAACTGTGCTTCCTGCACACACGGGCCATATCTAGTTCAACTCTGCTTAGGAATCTGACAAGAACAGTAGCTCCTCTTCAGTCCAATACACATTACTTGCTGGGAACAGACGCGAGTGCTATTTGCAGTGTGTATGGCAATGGAAGCGCAATAGTGACTCTTCTTACCAGAAAACAACTCTTGCTCATAGGACGAAAAACTGCATTGGATTCAACTACATTTAGGACTGGGAAACAAATGCTAGCTCGCCTTACAAGAAACACACTCTGCTTTTGAGAAAAGAGCACTCTTCTAATCTACTGTGTTTTCATTGGGGTCCGAACAGTGAGCTTGCTCATAACAAAAGAACTGTGCTTCCTACACACACGGTCCATATCTAGTTCAACTCTGCTTAGGAAACTGACAAGAACAATACCTAATCTTCAGTACAATACACTGTACTTGCTGGGATCAGACGCGAGTGCTCTTTGCACTGTGCATGGCAATGGGAGCACAATAGTGACTTTCCTTACCAGAAAATAACTCTTGCTCGTGGGACCAACAACTGCATGTGATTCAACTCCATTTAGGACTGGAAAACAAAGGCTAGCTCGCCTTACAAGCAACACACTCTGCTTTTGAGAAAAGAGCACTCTTCTACTCTACTGTGTTTCCTATAGGGCCAGAACAGTGAGCATGCTCAGAACAAAAGAACTGTGCTTCCTACACACACGGCCATATCTAGTTCAATTCTGCTTAGGAAACTGACAAGAACAGTAGATCCTCTTCAGTCCAATACACTGTACATGCTGGGAACAGACGACAGTGCTATTTGCTTTTTGTATGACAATGGGAGCACAATAGTGACTCTTCTTACCAGAAAACAACTATTGCTCGTAGGACCAGAAACTGCATGTGATTCAACTCCATTTAGGACTGGGAAACAAACACTAGCTCGCCTTACAAGAAACACAATCTGCTTTTTAGGAAAGAGCACTCTTCTACTCTAATGTGTTTCCTATGGTGTCTGAACAGTGAGCTTGCTCAGAACAAAAGAACTGTGCTTCCTACACACACAGTCCATATCTAGTTCAACTCTGCTTAGGAAATTGACAAGAACAGTAGCTCCTCTTCAGTACAATACATAGTACTAGCTGGGATCAGATGCGAGTGCTCTTTGCACTGTGCATGGCAATGGGAGCACAATAGTGACTTTCCTTACAAGAAAACAACTCTTGCTCGTGGGAACAACAACTGCATGTGATTCAACTCCATTTAGGACTGGAAAACAAAGGCTAGCTCGCCTTACAAGCAACACACTCTTCTTTTCAGAAAAGAGCACTCTTCTACTCTACTGTGTTTCCTATAGAGCCAAAACAGTGAGCTTGCTCAGAACAAAAAAACTGTGCTTCCTACACACACGGCCATATCTAGTTCAATTCTGCTTAGGAAACTGTCAAGAACAGTAGATCCTCTTCAGTCCAATACATTGTACATGCTGGGAACAGACGACAGTGCTATTTGCTTTTTGTATGACAATGGGAGCACAATAGTGACTCTTCTTACCAGAAAACAACTATTGCTCGTAGGACCAGAAACTGCATGTGATTCAACTCCATTTAGGACTGGGAAACAAACGCTAGCTCGCCTTACAAAAAACAAACTCTGCTTTTTAGGAAAGAGCACTCTTCTACTCTAATGTGTTTCCTATTGGGTCCGAAGAGTGAGCTTGCTCAGAACAAAAGAACTGTGCTTCTTACACACACGGGCATATCTACTTCAACTCTGCTTAGGAGACTGACAAGAACAGTAGATCCTCTTCAGTCAAATACACTGTACAAGCTGGGTAGAGACGCCAGTGCTATTTGCACTGTGTATGGCAATGGGAGCGCAATAGTGACTCTTCTTACCAGAAAACAACTCTTGCTCGTTGGACCAGAAACTGCATGTGATTCAAATCCATTTAGGACAGGGAAACAAACACTAGCTCGCCTTACAAGATGCACACTATGCTTTTGAGAAAACGGCACTCTTCTACTCTATGGTGTTTTCTATGGGGTCCGAACAGCGAGCTTGCTCAGAACAAAAGAACTGTGCTTCCTACACACACGGGCCATATCTAGTTCAACTCTGCTTAGGAAACTGACAAGAACAATAGCTCCTCTTCAGTCCAATACACTGTACTTGCTGGAAACAGACGCCAGGGCTATTTGCCCTGTGTATGACAGTGGGAGCACAATAGTGACTCTTCTTACCAGTAAACAATTCTTGCTCGTAAGACCAGAAACTGCATGTGATTCAACTCCCATTTAGGACGGGGAAACAAACGCTAGCTTGCATTACAAGAAACACACTCTGCTTTTGAGAAAAGAGCACTCTTCTACTCTATTGTGTTTCCTATGGTGTCCGAACAGTGAGCTTGCTCAGAACAAAAGAACTGTGCTTCCTACACACACGGCCATATCTAGTTCAATTCTGCTTAGGAAACTGACAAGAACAGTAGATCCTCTTCAGTCCAATACACTGTACATGCTGGGTACAAACGCCAGTGCTTTTTGCACTGTGTATGGCAATGGGGGCGCAATAGTGACTCTTCTTACCAGAAAACAACTCTTGCTCGTAGGACCAGAAACTGCATGTGATTCAACTCCATTTAGGACTGGGAAACAAACGCTAGCTCGCCTTACAAGAAACACACTCTGCTTTTGAGAAAAGAGCACTCTTCTACTCTACTGTGTTTCCTATGGGGTCCGAACAGTGAGCTTGCTCAGAACAAAAGAACTGTGCTTCCTCCACACACGGGCCATATCTAGTTCAATTCTGCTTAGGAAACTGACAAGAAAAGTAGCTCCTCTTCAGTCCAATACACTGTACTTGCTGGGAACAGAAGCGAGTGTTATTTGCACTGTGTATGGCAATGGGAGCACAAGAGTGACTTTCCTTACCAGAAAACAACTCTTGCTCGTAGGAACGGAAACTGCATGTGATTCAACACCATTTAGGACTGCGAAACAAACACTAGCTCGGCTTACAAAAAACACACTCTGCTATTGAGGAAAGAGCACTCTTCTACTCAACTGTGTTTCCTAAAGGGCCAGAACAGTGAGCTTGCTGAGTATAAAAGAACTGTGCTTTTTACAAACATGGGCCATATCTAGTTCAACTCTGCATAGGAACCTGACAAGAACAGTAGATCCTCTTCAGTCCAAAACACTGTACATCCTGGGAACAGAGGCCAGTGCTATTTGCCCTGAGTATGACAATGGGAGCGCAATAGTGACTCTTATTACCAGAAAAAACTCTTGCTCGTAGGACCAGAAACTGCATGTGATTCAACTCCATATAGGACTAGGAAACACACGCTAGCTCGCCTTACAAAAAACACACTCTGCTTTTGAGAAAAGAGCACTCTTCTACTCTACTGTGTTTCCTATAGGGCCCGAACAGTGAGCTTGCTCAGAACAAAAGAACTGTGCTTCCTACACTCACGGGCCATATCTAGTTCAATTCTGCTTAGGAAACTGACAAGAACAGTAGATCCTCTTCAGTCCAATACACTGTACATGTTGGGTACATACGCCAGTGCTATTTGCACTGTGTATGGCAACGGGGGCGCAATAGTGACTCTTGATACCAGAAAACAACTCTTGCTCGTAGGACCAGAAACTGCATATGATTCAACTCCATTTAGGACTGGGAAACAATCGCTAGCTCGCCTTACAAGAAACACACTCTGCTTTTGAGAAAAGAGCACTCTTCTACTCTACTGTGTTTCCTATGGGGTCCAAACAGTTAGCTTGCTCAGAACAAAAGAACTGGGCTTCCTACACACACGGGCCATATCTAGTTCAATTCTGCTTAGGAAACTGACAAGAACAGTAGCTCCTCTTCAGTCCAATACACTGTACTTGCTGGGAACAGACGCGAGTGCTCTTTGCCCTGTGTATGGCAATGGGAGTGCAAGAGTGACTTTCCTTACCAGAAAACAACTCTTGCTCGTAGGAACGGAAACTGCATGTGATTCAACTCCATTTAGGACTGCGAAACAAACGCTAGGTCGCCTTACAAAAAACACACTCTGCTTTTGAGGAAAGAGCACTCTTCTACTCTACTGTGTTTCCTATAGGGACAGAACAGTGAGCTTGCTGAGTACAAAAGAACTGTGCTTCCTACACACATGGGCCATATCTCGTTCAACTCTGCTTAAGAAACTACAAGAACAATAGATCCTCTTCAGTCCAATACACTGTACTTGCTGGAACAGACGGGAGTGCTATTTGCCCTGTGTATGACAATGGGAGCGCAGTAGTGACTCTTCTTACCAGAAAACAACTCTTGCTCATAGAACCAGAAACTGCATGTGATTCAACTCCATTTAGGACTGGGAAAGAAACGCTAGCTCGCCTTACAGGAAACACACTCTGCTTTTGAGAAAAGGTCACTCTTCTACTCTACTGTGTTTCCTATGGGGTCCGAACAGTGAGCTTCCTCAGAAGAAAAGAACTGTGCTTCCTACACATGGGCCATATCTAGTTCAACTCTGCTTAGGCAACTGACAAGAACATTAGCTCCTCTTCAGTCCAATACACTGTACTTGCTGGGTACAGACACGAGTGCTATTTGCACTGTGTATGGCAATGGGTTCACAATAGTGACTTTCCTTAAAAGAAAACAATTCTTGCTCGTAGATCCAGAAACTGCATGATATTCAACGCGATTTAGGACTGGGAAACAAACGCTAGCTCGCCTTACAAGAAACACACTCTGCTTTTGAGAAAAGAGCACTCTTCTACTCTACTGTGTTTCCTATGGGGTCCGAACAGTGAGCTTGCTCAGAACAAAAGAACTGTGCTTTCTACACACACGGCCATATCTAGTTCAATTCTGCTTAGGAAACTGACAAAAACAGTAGCTCCTCTTCAGTCCAATACACTGTACATGCTGGGAACAGACGCCAGTGCTATTTGCCCTGTGTATGACAATGGGAGCACAATAGTGACTCTTCTTACCAGAAAACAACTCTTGCTCGTTGGACCAGAAACTGCATGTGATTCAAATCCATTTAGGACAGGGAAACAAACACTAGCTCGCCTCACAAGAAGCACACTATGCTTTTGAGAAAAGGGCACTCTTCTACTCTATGGTGTTTTCTATGGGGTCCGAACAGCGAGCTTGCTCAGAACAAAAGAACTGTGCTTTCTACACACACGGGCCATATCTAGTTCAACTCTGCTTAGGAAACTGACAAGAACAATAGCTCCTCTTCAGTCCAATACACTGTACTTGCTGGAAACAGACGCCAGTGCTATTTGCCCTGTGTATGACACTGGGAGCACAATAGTGACTCTTCTTACCAGTAAACAATTCTTGCTCGTAAGACCAGAAACCTCATGTGATTCAACTCCCATTTAGGACTGGGAAACAAAAGCGAGCTTGCATTACAAGAAACACACTCTGCTTTTGAGAAAAGAGCACTCTTCTACTCTACTGTGTTTCCTATGGTGTCCGAAGAGTGAGCTTGCTCAGAACAAAAGAACTGTGCTTCCTACACACATGGCCATATCTAGTTCAACTCTGCTTAAGAAACTGACAAGAACAGTAGCTCCTCTTCAGTCCAATACACTGTACATGCTGGGATCAGACGCCAGTGCTATTTTCCCTGTGTATGACAGTGGAAGCGCAATAGTGACTCTTCTTACCAGAAAACAACTCTTGCTCGTAGGACCAGAAAATGCATGTGATTCTACTCCCATTTAGGACTGGGAAACAAACGCTAGCTCGCCTTACAAGAAACACACTCTGCTTTTGAGAAAAGAGCATTCTTCTACTCTACTGTGTTTCCTATGGTGTCTGAACAGTGAGCTTGCTCAGAACAAAAGAACTGTGCTTCCTACACACACGGGCCATATATAGTTTAACTCTGCTTAGGAAACTGACAAGAACAGTAGCTCATCTTCAGTCCAATACACTGTACTTGCTGGGAACATACGGGAGTGCTATTTGCACTGTGTGGCAATGGGAGCACAATAGTGACTTTCCTTACCAGAACACAACTCTTACTCGTGGGACAAACAATTGCATGTGATTCAACTCCATTTAGGACTGGAAAACAAACGCTAGCTCGCCTTACAAGAAACACACTCTACTTTTGAGAAAAGAACACTCTTCTACTCTGCGGTGTTTCCTATAGGGCCAAAACAGCGAGCTTGCTCAGAACAAAATAATGTGCTTCCTACACACACGCCCATATCTTGTTCAATTCTGCTTAGGAAACTGACAAGAACAGTAGATCCCTTTCAGTCCAATACACTGTACATGCTGGGACCAGACGCCAGTGCTATTTGCACTGTGTATGACAATGGGAGCACAATAGTGACTCTTCTTACCAGAAAACAGCTCTTGCTCCTAGGACCAGAAACTGCATGTGATTCAACTCCATTTAGGACTGGGAAACAAACGCAAGCTCTCCTTACAAGAAACACACTCTGCTTTTTAGAAAAGAGCACTCTTCTACTCTAATGTGTTTCCTATGGGGTCCGAAAAGTGAGCTTGCTCAGAACAAAAGAACTGTGCTTCCTACACACACGGGCCATATCTAGTTCAACTCTGCTTAGGAATCTGACCAGAAGAGTAGATCCTCTTCCGTCCAATACACTGTAAATGCTGGGAACAGACCCCAGTGCTATTTGCCCTGTGTATGACAATGGGAGCACAATAGTGACTCTTGATACCAGAAAACAACTCTTGCTCTTAGGACCAGAAACTGCATGGGATTCAACTCCATTAAGGACTGGGAAACAAACGCTAGCTCTCCTTACAAGAAACACACTCTGCTTTTGAGAAAAGAGGACTCTTCTACTCTACTGTGTTTCCTATAGAACCAGAACAGTGAGCTTGCTTAGAACAAAAAAACTGTGCTTCCTACACACACAGGCAATATCTAGATCAACTCTGCCTAGGAATCTGACAAGAACAGTAGCTCCTCTTCAGTCCAATACACTGTACTTGCTGGGAAAATACACGTGTGCTATTTGCACTGTGTATGAGAAAGGGAGCGAATAGTGACTTTCCTTACCAGAAAACAACTCTTGCTCGTGGGACCAAAAACTGCATGTGATTCAACTCCATTTAGGACTGGGAAACAAACGTAAGCTCTCCATACAAGAAACACACTCTGCTTTTGAGAAAAGAGCACTCTTCTAGTCTACTGTGTTTCCTATAGGGCCAAAAGAGTGAGCTTGCTCAGAACAAAAGAACTGTTGTTCATACACACACGGCCATATCTAGTTCAATTCTGCTTAGGAAACTGACAAGAACAGTAGATCCTCTTTAGTCCAATACACTGTACATGCTGGGAACAGACGCCAGTGCTATTTGCCCTGTGTATGACAATGGGAGCGCAATAGTGACTCTTCTTACCAGAAAACAACTCTTGCATGTAGGACCAGAAATTGCATGTGATTCAACTCCATTTAGGACTGGGAAACAAACGCAAGCTCTCCTTACAAGAAACACACTCTGCTTTTTAGAAAAGAGCACTCTTCTACTCTTATGTGTTTCCTCTGGGGTCCGAAAAGTGAGCTTGCTAAGAACAAAAGAACTGTGCTTCCTGCACACACGGGCCATATCTAGTTCAACTCTGCTTAGGAATCTGACAAGAACAGTAGCTCCTCTTCAGTCCAATACACATTACTTGCTGGGAACAGACGCGAGTGGTATTTGCAGTGTGTATGGCAATGGGAGCACAATAGTGACTCTTCTTACCAGAAAACAGCTCTTGCTCATAGGACGAAAAACTGCATGGGATTCAACTACATTTAGGACTGGGAAACAAACGCTGGCTCGCCTTACAAGAAACACACTCTGCTTTTGAGAAAAGAGCACTCTTCTATTCTACTGTGTTTTCATTGGGGTCCGAACAGTGAGCTTGCTCAGAACAAAAGAACTGTGCTTCCTACACACACGGTCCATATCTAGTTCTACTCTGCTTAGGAAACTGACAAGAACAATACCTAATCTTCAGTACAATACACTGTACTTGCTGGGATCAGACGCGAGTGCTCTTTGCACTGTGCATGGCAATGGGAGCACAATAGTGACTTTCCTTACCAGAAAACAACTCTTGCTCGTGGGACCAACAACTGCATGTGATTCAACTCCATTTAGGACTGGAAAACTAAGGCTAGCTCGCCTTACAAGCAACACACTCTGCTTTTGAGAAAAGAGCACTCTTCTACTCTACTGTGTTTCCTATAGAGCCAAAACAGTGAGCTTGCTCAGAACAAAAAAACTGTGCTTCCTACACACACGGCAATATCTAGTTCAATTCTGCTTAGGAAACTGACAAGAACAGTAGATCCTCTTCAGTCCAATACATTGTATATGCTGGGAACAGACGACAGTGCTATTTGCTTTTTGTATGACAATGGGAGCACAATAGTGACTCTTCTTACCAGAAAACAACTAGTGCTCGTAGGACCAGAAACTGCATGTGATTCAACTCCATTTAGGACTGGGAAACAAACGCTAGCACGCCTTACAAAAAACAAACTCTGCTTTTTAGGAAAGAGCACTCTTCTACTCTAGTGTGTTTCCTATTGGGTCCGAAGAGTGAGCTTGCTCAGAACAAAAGAACTGTGCTTCTTACACACACGGGCATATCTAGTTCAACTCTGCTTAGGAGACTGACAAGAACAGTATATCCTCTTCAGTCCAATACACTGTACATGCTCGGAACAGACGCCAGTGCTATTTGCCCTGTGTATGACAATGGGAGCGCAATAGTGACTCTTCTTACCAGAAAACAACTCTTGCGCGTTGGACCAGAAACTGCATGTGATTCAAATCCTTTTAGGACAGGGAAACAAACGCTAGCTCGCCTTACAAGAAACACACTCTGCTTTTGAGAAAAGGGCACTCTTCTACTCTAAGGTGTTTCCTATGGGGTCTGAACAGCGAGCTTGCTCAGAACAAAAGAACTGTGCTTCTTACACACACGGCCATATCTAGTTCAACTCTGCTTAGGAAACTGAGAAGAACAGTAGCTCCTATTCAGTCCAATACACTGTACTTGATGGGAACAGACGCGAGTCCTATTTGCACTGAGTGTGGCAATGGGAGCACAATAGTGTCTCTTCTTACCAGAAAACAACTCTTGCTCGTTGGACCAGAAACTGCATGTGATTCAAATCCATTTAGGACAGGGAAACAAACGCTAGCTCGCCTTACAAGAAACACACTATGCTTTTGAGAAAAGAGCACTCTTCTACACTACTGTGTTTCCTATGGGGTCCGAACAGTGAGCTTGCTCAGAACAAAAGAACTGTGCTTCCTACACACACGGGCCATATATAGTTTAACTCTGCTTAGGAAACTGACAAGAACAGTAGCTCATCTTCAGTCCAATACACTGTACTTGCTGGGAACAGACGGGAGTGCTATTTGCACTGTGTGGCAATGGGAACACAATAGTGACTTTCCTTACCAGAAAACAACTCTTACTCGTGGGACAAACAATTGCATGTGATTCAACTCCATTTAGGACTGGAAAACAAACGCTAGCTTGCCTTACAAGAAACACACTCTACTTTTGAGAAAAGAACACTCTTCTACTCTGCTGTGTTTCCTAAAGGGCCAAAACAGTGAGCTTGCTCAGAACAAAATAATGTGCTTCCTACACACACGCCCATATCTTGTTCAATTCTGCTTAGGAAACTGACAAGAACAGTAGATCCGCTTCAGTCCAATACACTGTACATGCTGGGACCAGACACCAGTGCTATTTGCACTGTGTATGACAATGGGAGCACAATAGTGACTCTTCTTACCAGAAAACAATTCTTGCTCGTAGGACCAGAAACTGCATGTGATTCAACTCCATTTAGGACTGGGAAACAAACGCAAGCTCTCCTTACAAGAAACACACTCTGCTTTTTAGAAAAGAGCACTCTTCTACTCTAATGTGTTTCCTATGGGGTCCGAAAAGTGAGCTTGCTCAGAACAAAAGAACAGTGCTTCCTACACACACGGGCCATATCTAGTTCAACTCTGCTTAGGAATCTGACCAGAACAGTAGATACTCTTCCGTCCAATACACTGTAAATGCTGGGAACAGACCCCAGTGCTATTTGCCCTGTGTATGACAATGGGAGCACAATAGTGACTCTTGATACCAGAAAACAACTCTTGCTCGTAGGACCAGAAACTGCATGGGATTCAACTCCATTTAGGACTGGGAAACAAACGCTAGCTCGCCTTACAAGAAACACACTCTGCTTTTGAGAAAAGAGGACTCTTCTACTCTACTGTGTTTCCTATAGGGCCAGAACAGTGAGCTTGCTTAGAACAAAAAAACTGTGCTTCCTACACACACGGGCAATATCTAGTTCAACTCTGCTTAGGAATCTGACAAGAACAGTAGCTCCTCTTAAGTCCAATACACTGTACTTGCTGGGAAAACACACGTGTGCTATTTGCACTGTGTATGAGAAAGGGAGCGAATAGTGACTTTCCTTACCAGAAAACAACTCTTGCTCCTGGGACCAAAAACTGCATGTGATTCAACTCCATTTAGGACTGGGAAACAAACGTAAGCTCTCCATACAAGAAACACACTCTGCTTTTGAGAAAAGAGCACTCTTCTACTCTACTGTGTTTCCTATAGGGCCAAAAGAGTGAGCTTGCTCAGAACAAAAGAACTGTGCTTCATACACACACGGCCATACCTAGTTCAATTCTGCTTAGGAAACTGACAAGAACAGTAGATCCTCTTTAGTCCAATACACTGTACATGCTGGGAACAGACGCCAGTGCTATTTGCCCTGTGTATGACAATGGGAGCGCAATAGTGACTCTTCTTACCAGAAAACAACTCTTGCTCGTAGGACCAGAAACTGCATGTGATTCAACTCCATTTAGGACTGGGAAACAAACGCAAGCTCTCCTTACAAGAAACACACTCTGCTTTTTAGAAAAGAGCACTCTTCTACTCTTATGTGTTTCCTATGGGGTCCGAAAAGTGAGCTTGCTCAGAACAAAAGAACTGTGCTTCCTGCACACACGGGCCATATCTAGTTCAACTCTGCTTAGGAATCTGACAAGAACAGTAGCTCCTCTTCAGTCCAATACACATTACTTGCTGGGAACAGACGCGAGTGCTATTTGCAGTGTGTATGGCAATGGAAGCGCAATAGTGACTCTTCTTACCAGAAAACAACTCTTGCTCATAGGACGAAAAACTGCATTGGATTCAACTACATTTAGGACTGGGAAACAAATGCTAGCTCGCCTTACAAGAAACACACTCTGCTTTTGAGAAAAGAGCACTCTTCTAATCTACTGTGTTTTCATTGGGGTCCGAACAGTGAGCTTGCTCATAACAAAAGAACTGTGCTTCCTACACACACGGTCCATATCTAGTTCAACTCTGCTTAGGAAACTGACAAGAACAATACCTAATCTTCAGTACAATACACTGTACTTGCTGGGATCAGACGCGAGTGCTCTTTGCACTGTGCATGGCAATGGGAGCACAATAGTGACTTTCCTTACCAGAAAATAACTCTTGCTCGTGGGACCAACAACTGCATGTGATTCAACTCCATTTAGGACTGGAAAACAAAGGCTAGCTCGCCTTACAAGCAACACACTCTGCTTTTGAGAAAAGAGCACTCTTCTACTCTACTGTGTTTCCTATAGGGCCAGAACAGTGAGCATGCTCAGAACAAAAGAACTGTGCTTCCTACACACACGGCCATATCTAGTTCAATTCTGCTTAGGAAACTGACAAGAACAGTAGATCCTCTTCAGTCCAATACACTGTACATGCTGGGAACAGACGACAGTGCTATTTGCTTTTTGTATGACAATGGGAGCACAATAGTGACTCTTCTTACCAGAAAACAACTATTGCTCGTAGGACCAGAAACTGCATGTGATTCAACTCCATTTAGGACTGGGAAACAAACACTAGCTCGCCTTACAAGAACACAATCTGCTTTTTAGGAAAGAGCACTCTTCTACTCTAATGTGTTTCCTATGGTGTCTGAACAGTGAGCTTGCTCAGAACAAAAGAACTGTGCTTCCTACACACACAGTCCATATCTAGTTCAACTCTGCTTAGGAAATTGACAAGAACAGTAGCTCCTCTTCAGTACAATACATAGTACTAGCTGGGATCAGATGCGAGTGCTCTTTGCACTGTGCATGGCAATGGGAGCACAATAGTGACTTTCCTTACAAGAAAACAACTCTTGCTCGTGGGAACAACAACTGCATGTGATTCAACTCCATTTAGGACTGGAAAACAAAGGCTAGCTCGCCTTTACAAGCAACACACTCTTCTTTTCAGAAAAGAGCACTCTTCTACTCTACTGTGTTTCCTATAGAGCCAAAACTAGTGAGCTTGCTCAGAACAAAAAAACTGTGCTTCCTACACACACGGCCATATCTAGTTCAATTCTGCTTAGGAAACTGTCAAGAACAGTAGATCCTCTTCAGTCCAATACATTGTACATGCTGGGAACAGACGACAGTGCTATTTGCTTTTTGTATGACAATGGGAGCACAATAGTGACTCTTCTTACCAGAAAACAACTATTGCTCGTAGGACCAGAAACTGCATGTGATTCAACTCCATTTAGGACTGGGAAACAAACGCTAGCTCGCCTTACAAAAAACAAATTCTGCTTTTTAGGAAAGAGCACTCTTCTACTCTAATGTGTTTCCTATTGGGTCCGAAGAGTGAGCTTGCTCAGAACAAAAGAACTGTGCTTCTTACACACACGGGCATATCTACTTCAACTCTGCTTAGGAGACTGACAAGAACAGTATATCCTCTTCAGTCCAATACACTGTACATGCTGGGAACAGACGCCAGTGCTATTTGCCCTGTGTATGACAATGGGAGCGCAATAGTGACTCTTCTTACCAGAAAACAACTCTTGCTGGTTGGACCAGAAACTGCATGGGATTCAAATCCCTTTAGGGACAGGGAAACAAACGCTGAGCTCGCCTTACAAAAAACACACTCTGCTTTTGAGAAAAGGGCACTCTTCTACTCTAATGTGTTTCCTATGGGGTCGCGAAATTGAGCTTGCTCAAAACAAAAGAACTGTGTTTCCTACAACACACAGGCCATATCTAGTTCAACTCTGCTTAGGAAACTGACAAGAACAGTAGCTCCTCTTCAGTCCAATACACTGTACTGGCTGGGAACAGACGTGAGTGCTATTTGCACTGTGTGTGGCAATGGGAGCACAATAGTGACTTTCCTTATCAGAAAACAACTCTTGCTTGTAGGACCGAAAACGGCATGTGATTCAACTCCATTTAGGACTGGGAAACAAACGCTAGCTCGCCTTACAAGAAACATACTCTGCTTTTGAGAAAAGAGCACTCTTCTACTCTACTGTGTTTCCTATAGGGCCAAAACAGTGAGC